>NW_028153366.1:0-43309 GCF_964106915.1 Podarcis gaigeae
TATAGGTGGAATATCCCAGTGAAATGGTATGAGGGAGCTGACACTGATACAATATTCTACAATAAATCAAATTTAGCAGGTAATCCTCATTAGCAGGCAATAGCTGTCTATGCAATAAAGTTTATTAAGCAGTGTGCAAACATCAAGCTTCATGTTAAACATTAGTCTTTTGTGCTCCACAAGCTGGCATAGTAAATATGTGACCTGGGTAGAACCCAGCAACATTTACTGCCCTCCTACAAAAGTGCAGTGATTTGCTGAACTCATCTCCCAATCTTTTCTTGTGTGGCGTGCTGCTTTTAAATCTGCTGCTTATTCTTAACTGCCATTGGGTTTGCTTGTTTGATTCCTTTTTAGGTTGTGCTTCTCTTATTGTGCTAATTTTGTGTAAGCTGCCTTGTGCACTTTTGTAGAAAAGTGGGGCATAGGTACTCTGAAATACTAATAATAACATGTTGGATTATGGGCAGGTAAAACAGCAAAGGAAAATCATTCCGCCCAAATCCCATCAAATTGGCCCTAACTGGACAAGTGATAAGCACCAAATGTGGGGTTAAACCACAGCCAAGAAATTGTTTGAATGTTTCATCATGAGGCCCAAACACAGAAGGTACTTTTGAAAAACCTTGCAAGGAAGCTGACTGAACATAAGATGTGTTCTAGATTTATAATGGAGCAATCAGATCATTATTTGCCAGTGGTTCACCCACACAGGAGCATTGCATGCCACCATAATAAGGGCATTGTCATAAGACTGAAGTGCTTTTGACTTGGTGGCTGAGTATGTGACAACAGAAGAGTGATAACTGAGTGTTGCAATCAAGTCTATGACAAAAGACAGGGGAGAAATCTGATTTGTAAATAGCTGAAATCCAAAGTCCAGTGATCTCAGTGAGTCTGTAGACTACTCTGTAGTCAGATACACAGTGGTGTAGCGTGGGGGTGCAGGGGGGCCAGCCGCACCAGGCGCAACATCTGGGGGGGGGCGCTCGCAGCTCTCTGCCCCTACTAAAATCCACGGGTTAGGGGGTCAAATTACTTGCCTTGCCCCGGGTGCTGACAACCCACGCTACGCCACTGCAGATACATCCCTATTTAACTCAGTGTAGCTGGCTTCCAAGTAAATAGAATCATGCGGCCCCTAAAACCAATAATAAATGTTAACAAAAAAAACAAAACAAAACATTGCCCCATTTATCACGGGGGGATTAATTTTTCCAATTAACGTCCTGTCTGCATGTGAAAATTGCCAATTAAACTACATTTCATTAAATCAGGAAAGTTCATTTCTTCTTCTTCTTCTTCTTCTTCTTCTTCTTCTTCTTCTTCTTCTTCTTCTTCTTCTTCTTCTTTTAAAAAAAGTCCTGTTATCATAATGAAATGCTTTCTAAGTTGGGACGGCAAAGGTTACGTAGCTAGAGAACCTTCCAAACTGATTTTAATTAAATTGGCTCAAATTTCTTCTGAACACAGTGTGTAACTGTTGGATTTGTGTTGTCTTCAGGAGGTACTAGAACAGGAAGAATGTTGGGGGAAGTTAAGGAGAGAGTGGCCTTGCCACTGATATCTAATTCTGCTGATAACATCCAGACTTGATTACTACCATATGTTGTGTTGCATGTGCAGCTGCCCTGGAAACTTCAGTTGGTTCATAACATGGCAGCCAGACTATTGACTGGAACTGACTGGTTGAAATGTATGTTGGCAGCAGGAGTGGTCAGGGAGGAGGTTGGCACCACACACCTGGCCTTTATCAGAGGTTATCAGAGGACTGCTTTCTCCTGTGGGAGAAGGCAGAACATGCCCAACGACCCAGCTCTTGAATGTCCAGCCAAGATGTTCCTCCTTTAACTGGCTCTAACTCCATCTTTGTCCTGCCAACAGATCTAGTTTTCAAGTACTCTCCACCACCACCACTCGTAGCTAGCCTTGGCTGTTCAATTATATAGGTTTCATTAATGTTTGTTGTTTTAATATTTATATGTAAGAAGCATTGTGAGAGTCACCTGAAAGGAGGAGTATATAAGTTCAACAAACGGACTATGATGCACACAATAAAACTTTATTCTCCTGTCTCCTCCCTCTAAAGCATCCTCAATCAGGATCAAAGAGTTGCGAGACCCTGTGAAGCAGATTTTGAGGGTGCATAGTCTAACACTGCTCACACCACATTGAACCTGGATAGCTCAGTTGGTTAGAGCATGGTGCTGATGATGCCAAGGTTGCATCCAACGTTAATAATAAACATCTGCATTTTAAAAAATGTGTACAGGAAGGCAAAAATGTTTGGAATAACCCATCTAATTTGGCCATCCCATATAATTTTGGTTCTTCCTTGTTCCAGTTCGAAACTAACATAATTTGGAGAGCTGATATGTCATCTAGTCACACGTTCAGAAGTCCTTCACCACTGTTTGTTTTTAAACACCACAGGAATTACTATTACGCGACCCAACAATCCTGATCCCAATTCTTTCTTGAAAGTGAACCAGGATCATGTTGGGTTCTATCGGGTCAACTATGAAACACAAGCCTGGGAAGACTTAGCCAGGATTATGGAGGCCAACCACAAGGTCAGTCTGCTGAACAGTTGCTTTATGGGATGTATAAATGATCACTCAGGGCCAGATTCAACTAACGCAGTGCCCTAGTAGCAACCAGCACAACAGCTTCCACTGCTGCAATCATGCTTTCTCCCCTCTCGGTGTGTGCTGTTGGGTGCCCCCTGCACTTCCCCCAATCCACTCTGGAGCATTGGGGAAACACCCAGAACAGCACACAGGGGGAGGAGAGGGGATGATGGGATGGTCAGAAGAGTGTGGTGTTGAACAGCTATGATTTTATTTCATCCTTTGGTTTCGCCACCAAGAACTCACCTGCTTATTTCCTTTTTCTCCCATAAGCAATTTAGTCTGGCGGATCGCGCTGGCTTTTTGGAGGATGCATTTTCATTGGCCAGGTAAGTGTCATAATCAAAGGAACTCAAGTAGACATGTCCAGTGGCATAGTGTGGGGGGTGCAGGGGGGGCCGAACGCACCGGGCGCAACATCTGGGGGGGCGCGCTCGCACTCGCAGCTCTCTGCCCCTACTAAAATCCACGGGTTAGGGGGCGCAAATTACTTGCCTTGCCCCGGGTGCTGACAACCCACGCTACGCCCCTGGACATGTCATCTTATTATTTGTACCACACAACACTGAAATTTGGTTAGTCATCATTATGTTTAACTGAAGAAAAAAATAGAAATTGTGTTTTGTCAGTATATTGTTGTGATAACCTTTGTCCTCTCTGACTTAAGGCTGCAATCCTAGGCTTACTTCCTTAGGAGCAAAACCCATTTTTCAGTGGAACTCACTTCAGAATAGATATGCATGGGAGCAGGCAGTATGGCTGAGGGACCCCTTTCATGTGATTGATTGAATGCTTGCCTGTTCTAGGAAGGGAGTGACTTAGCCCCAAAGTAGCATCTAGGACAAGAGAAATGAACCTGTGGTCCTTCAGATGTTGGACTTCAACTTCCAGCAGCCTCAGCCAAGTGGCTAGTGATCAGAGGCAACATCTGTAGCACCATAGGTTTTTCTTCCCAGATCCAGAATCATGGCATTCTTACATTTCACAATCAAAGCCAGGCGTAACTGACCACTGGTGAGAGATGGAGCCTGACAGCATATGGAAGGTACCACTGATCACTGATCCTTCACAGCTTCAATAGCAGCAGATATATTGTTTCCACAGAGCCATAATGGTTTCTTAAAACTCTGGCAAGTCCTTTTTCCTCAGGTGTTATTGTATGACTGGATCTAGGCGGGAGATTAACTTATAACTGATTTAAAGCTGCAGCCCTGAGCCTGACAACTGCACAAAGTAACATGTTTGCACGAGACTCTTGAATCGTAGCACCTGCCCTGGTTTGCTAGATTCCCATCTAAGGGGGATAATCTCAATTCCTATCTTGCTTGTGAATATCAGACACATTGAATCAATACTCCTGACACTTGCGGGTGGGGTGGGAGCTTCCATCCAGAAGTACCCCAGGATCAAATTCCACGCCACTGTGATGAAAGTTTGAGAAGCCTTCTGTCTGTTATGACCCAGTACAGGCAATTGCGTTTGCTATGGAATGAAGCTGAAGAGCTCTTGTAAGAGTAGAACTAAGTAACTGTGTACAGAAAGGATAAATGCAGACAACTGGGGAGACTCTTCATAGAAATCTTGTAGAAAGTCAAGAGAACATAAAGGCAACTTGAAACTCGTTGCTAAATCCGTTAGGCATGGATCTGGAATAACAAAAGGAGGGCAGAATCAAAGTTCCTAAATTGCTTGGAGCTACTCAGATGGCTGTCCCTCCCCAGCCCAAAAGAGAGAGAAACAGCATTCCCCAGAGAGAGATTCTCAGGTGTGAACCAAAACACTGCTATCCTTCAGAATTCACGCTTATCCAAATTTTGCGATATAGTTCTCTAACCAATGTTTGCAAAAATGCATGTATTAGGGGAAAGTGTGCATAAAACAAATTGCAAACAACTTGCACATCAGTCAAAACTCAATATTACACATGTTTATTAGGAGAAATTCACACTAAAGTGCTGATGACTTTTATTGCCATCCCAACTCCCTTCCACAAGTAATTTTTGGTATGGGACAAAACACAATTGATGCTGTTCAGGGATATCTATCTCACAGGCAGCAGAGGTCTTGATGTCTTTCCTGGTTCCTTTTTGCATCCTTGTTGACAGCATTCCAAATCCTGCACACAAGTGAGCCTTTTAAGCATCTAGCGCTATTGCAGGAGGAGATGAACTAATCACCAAGCATTACTGTTGTGACATCTAAAGGACAAAACGTTCTGAAATTACATTGATGCAAACCTCCATGAATTATTGCTGCAGGAACGTCTGACTTTTCTCATTCAGGGAGGGATGGGAGATGCAGCATAGGAGTCCTGCTTCCTCCCCCATACTACATGCAGGATAGATTTCTCTTCTTCCTCCCACCTCCCAAAAATATGCTGGTCTGCTCTGTCATGGAACTGGGCATGCCTCCAGAGCAGGCTTTGAGGGCAATCACTGTGTTATTACAAGTTCCCCAACAGACACAGTGCTGATCTGTTGCTTGTTTTTGATGTGCCTCAATTTAATCTTAAAGCCAGTCAACATAAACTGAATTCTCATGAGTGCCTGAAAATGTCCAAGCTGAAAATGCCATATGAATGAGGAATTAAGACAGTTAAAGTCTGCCTTACTTCCTCTTTGTGGTATTTGGGAGACTGAAAGATTTTGATACATTGCCTAAAATATACATGCCTTAAATTTTCTCTGCAGTTGACATAGGCAGAGTTTCACTGGGAGTAAGAATTTATCCATCCTTGTCCCTATGCAGTTTAACCCTGTAAAGCACAGGAATTTGGAGATCCTCAGAATTTGTTTAAAGGCCTTTCCCACCCCCACTTCACAAGCTTTTCAGGTCACTTTCACATATTGTTTATCATTAATTGCTTTTAAAATGCATACCCTGCTTTTTCCATGCACAAATGAGTTGCTCAAAGACTGTGACAGCCTGTGGCAAATTAGTACCTTTGCTTGATTCTAAACACTTCTGTTCAGAATGGTGCTAAGGTTAGCATGTAAATACTTAGGGGAAAAGGGCAGTGATGACACCAGAATATATATATGTGTGTGTGTGTGTGTGTGTGTGTGTGTGTGTGTGTGTATTGGGAGTAGGCCCAGAAGGGGCAAAGTATATTTCTAGGTGGGCAAGTTGTGTCCCACATGTTAAGAAAAATAACAATATATGTTAATCAAAGGAGTTCAGCAATAGGAGGGTTGGCACTGCCCCCCTCTGGTGCCACCTGTTGGAGGAGGGGAATACAGCTGCAACTATAAGCAGTACTAAATCAAATGCTTATCTAGACAGTTATACAATAAAGCAATTGTTGAAACTTCTCATTTTTTATTCATTTCTCAGGGCTGGACTTCTGAATTACAGTTATGCCTTGAACCTAACACGTTATCTAAAAAATGAGGAAGAATATATACCATGGCAAAGAGCCGTAGTAGCTGTATCCTATCTTAGAGACATGCTTGCAGATGATAATACACTCTATCCCAAATTTCAGGTAAGGTTCTAATGAAATAAAGAACTATATGCCAACAATAATAATACATTTTTTTTAAAAAAAAAGAAGGCTGTAACCCTGGCTTTCATTTTCTCCTCCTAGCTACAAGTGGAGGACTTCTCCATTTTGGTTCTTAGGAGCCAGGGGAGCAAATAGAAAAGTCTTTTCTCCATGTGCCTCCCAGGATGTCTGTAATTATTTAAGGACAAACAAAATATGTAGCTGCTTTCTATGTATAATTAAGCAAATGTCAAGGTTGCCCTTGAAGGTTGTAGATTTAATGTTCTTCCAAGGCTGACCCTGGTAAGTATTCATACATTTCTGAATCTTCTAGACCTGCAACAGAATGTTGCAATGTGAACTATTAAGGGTCAGATTGGTTTGTTGGTTTGTCTGTTTTCTATATCACTCTTCATCTGAGGGTCATGGGGCAGTTTACAACATAAAAACACAAAAATACATAACATAGTATGAAAGAAAAAAGAATCCCCACAAAATTTAAAAGGCCATAGATTGTTTAATTAGCTAAAGGCCTGGGAGAAAAGGAATGTTTTTGCCTGGTGCCTAAAGAGATGCAATGAAGGCGCCAGGCAAGCCTCTCTGGGGAGAGCATTCCACAAATGGGAAGCTACCACAGAAAAGGCCCATGTCAGCCAACCAGCCATGGGGTCCTCTACATCCCATCTACATCCCATCCCCCTGGTTTTCCATTCTTTTCCACAACAGACATTCAGTGTGCTCAGGCCTCATCGGTATGTGATTTCCCCCCTTATACCTCTGAAAACATTGGTGGTCTTTTCCCAAGCCTGTGTAGATCAGCATTTGGAGTTCAACATTAGCATATATGATTTGGGGAATACATTGGGCCTATTTACACTATAAAATAATTGTGGATTTACATAGGTTTAACAATCATGGTTTCCACCAGAAGATTCTTGGAACTGTGGCTTGGTGCTAGTGCTGAGTAATCCCAATATCCTCAAGGAACTATGGTTGTCAGGGTTCAGTGGAAAAGTGCATTGGCAACATTATTTGGGCAGGATTTCAAGAGCAACTGTAAACAGGGTGCTCCCATCTGCGGGCCCAATGTTATTTGTGTATTTTTATTTCTGTTGCAGTCTTGATTTATGTTTAAGCCACTCTTCCATCCAAAAAAGGACCCTCAAAGTGGCATAATTCATGAAAAGCAAAAAGCGATTTGACAAAAGCCAACATCAAAACAAAAACAGACTAAAATGTTGAGAAGCACAGAAACAGGAGCCTTCAGATAGGACAGACCTCTGGGCCAGCATGCGATTCTGGCTAAGCTCCTTTTCTATAACTTCTCCATTTCTACCAGTAGTTGATGACATTGTGGTGCTCACCTGACCTCCTGACAGCTGAGATACTGCTGCTTAGTGGGAAGTAGAGAGGGAAGGGCAAGCCAGCAGAGAGGTTAGCAGGTGCTGATACACTGGAAGGAATGGCCGATGGCATCAGGCAGAGCACCCTGCCGCCATGCCTATCTCCATCTCTCTCCCAGTAAGCAGCAGCATCTCAGCATTTTGGAGCTCAGTTGAGCACCGCCATCCTACAACGCCATCCACTACTCATCTCTACCCCCCTGTTCTCCTTGTGCTGGCAGTGATCTGCTGGCATAGGGGTTGCGCTGACCCAGCAGTCCTCTGGCGCCACAGTACTTTTGCGCTGGCTTAAATGCACATGCCAGCATAATGTTTTGCACTGCCAGTGCAAGGGGATTTAGTTCTGTGGTCCTGTATTTGTCCATCTGTCATAACTGGCAGATGGGGCCACTCTGATAAATGCAGAGCCTATCAAATCATTTGAATGTTTCTTAATGAGCAGTGATGTAAGAGAGAATCCTTACCAGCAATCCTCAAGGATAGGACAACACAGGCAATACTTCTCTGGAACAGGTTCTGTTGACACAACAGAATGCAGACTTTTGTGATAACAATGGGTGAAGCTGGAATGCATGCGGTGGGGAGACTGTTTGGCCAGACACAATGACAGTGGGATGAGGAATAGCTTGCTCATTGTGCTATAGCCTCACCCACACCCATCTGAGTGAAATTCCACCCGCTAACAAGGATCTATTGAATGCAAAGGCTTTAAGTTGTGCTCACCAATTAGTCCACAAAAAAGTAACACCTTATGTCAGTTCTCTTTTCACTATTATATTACTCTCTGTAATAAGTATTGCTTTTGGTTTTTTCAAATTATAGTGGAGAGACCAGGGATTCAAGATGCTGAATCATAGAATTGTAGTCTGTTCCCACTCAGTCCCACCCATTTCAGTGAGTTTACCTGGGGATAGAGCTCCACAAACTACAACCAGGGCCTTGCTGATGCTATGTGGCGTGCCTGGCTTGTTCCCAAGCAATTTATGTGAGAACATGTTCATGGTTGGAGGATGGATGGCGGCTAACAGATTGAGGTTGAATCCTGACAAGACTGAAGGACTGTTTTGGGGGAACAGGGGGTGGGTGGGTGTGAGGGACTCCCTGGTCCTGAATGGGGTAACTGTGCCCCTGAAGGACCAGGTGCGCAGCCTGGGAGTCATTTTGGAGTCACATGTCCATGGAGGCGCAGGATAATTCTGTGTCCAGGGCGGTTGTCTACCAGGCTGAGGTACGCAGGCTGAGACCCTACCTGCCTGTGGACAGTCTTGCCAGAGTGGTGCATGCTCTAGTTATCTCCCGCTTGGACTACTGCAATGCGCTCTGGGGCTACCTTTGAAGGTGACCCGGAAACTGCAATTAATCCAGAATGCGGCAGCTAGACTGGTGACTGGGAGTGGCCGCCGGGACCACATAACACCAGTCCTGAGAGATCTGCATTGGCTTCCAGTACGTTTCCGAGCATAATTCAAAGTGTTGGTGCTGACCTTTAAAGCCCTAAACGGCCTCGGTCCTGTATACCTGAAGGAGCGTCTCCACCCCCATCGTTCAGCCCGGACTGAGATCCAGCACCGAGGGCCTTCTGGTGGTTCCCTCATTGCGAGAAGTGAGGTTACAGGGAACAAGACAAAGGGCCTTCTTGGTAGTGGCACCCGCCCTGTGGAACACCATCCCTTCATATGTGAAGGAAATAAGCAGCTATCTTATCTTTAAAAGACATCTGAAGGCAGCCCTGTTCAGGGAAGTTTTTAATATTTAATGCTGTATTGTTTTTAACACTTGATTGAAAGCCGCCCAGAGTGGCTGGGGAAACTCAGCCAGATGGGCGGGGTATAAATTATTATTATTATTATTATTATTATTATGCTCCTTTGTTCTTCAAATGTTTAAAATAAATAGTAGTGAATCCATGAAAATGTTGTTGCCCAAAGCGTCCAGTGGTCATTGCTGCTATGTCTGTTTTCCAGGCATATTTTCGTGAGCTGGTTAGACCCATCGCAAATCAGCTGGGATGGGGTAACGATGGAGTCCACATCAAAAGGTAAATCATTTGTTTCAGGCTTGTTCTTTGAGAATTCCTTTGTATTTCTGTATTTCAAGTGTGCCTTATGTCTCCCATTTCTCTCAAGTTCATTGGTCCCTTCTCTGTTTGAAGAACAGAAGTTGCAGATAAATTTTGGGAGCCCTGTGCATAGTAATGGGATGTGAACATTCTGACTACGCAATTGGAAGCAGTCAAACTCATTTGCATTACACAGACAGTCAGTGCTAAGCAAATGATCATCTCTTTAATACTAAAACTCTTTAACAAATGCTAAGATCTTCTAACTTTCTAATGCTCCTTTTCAGGAGGCTACTTGTATGTTCCCAAAAGGGTATGTAGAATTCTCGGAATTTCACCTTGTATAGTGTAATCAGGGTATAGAATGCATATATAGGCAAAAAAGCTAGGATACAAATAGGTATTTTAAGTACACATGAAAGCTTTGGCATGCCGATTGAGAGTTTTTTATATCCCCTTCCCCCTTTAGCAACAGATGCCTGTTTTTCCAAGTCCCTTCACTTTCATATATGTGGTATACAGAGCAGCTGTTTGAGCAACCTAAGCTCCAAATCCTACTGGGTGAACAGATCTACTTGTACAGCTATTTTACATTACTTAATATATCATATTCAAAACGAATAAAGCAGACTTTATTTCTCCTTTACTCCCCAGTCTCCTCCGTGTGACAGTTTTAGAGTTTGCATGCAGCATGGGTGACCAAGAGACTTTGAACAATGCATCTAACCTATTTAATGAGTGGCAACAAGGAACAACAAGGTGGATATCTCTCTATCTATGTATGAACTTCATTCAAAGAAGTACATGACACTCACATGCAGAGTAAGCTGAAAGCTGTTCCACCTCCCCTAATAGTATTGTTTTCTTAAATGTTAGCCCAGATGTAAACCTCCGCCTCTTGGTCTATCGCTATGGGATGCAGAACTCTGGCAATGAGGACGCCTGGAATTATATGTTTCAGAAGTACCAAAATACAACATTAGCTCAAGAAAAGGAGAAGCTGCTATATGGCCTGGCGTCAGTGAAAAACGTCACCCTGTTGGACAGGTTTGTTTGGGATCTTACTTGTTTCCCATATAAAAGCTTTTATTTGGTGCTCTTCAGTGTTAGCTCCTGGAGCAACATAAAATATAAAAACATATGATATAATTTTTTAAGTAGTAAATTGAATCAAGCAGCTTTTTTTTTTAAGCCCAGCATAAACATCATAACAAAACTAAAAGACCTGGGCAAATAAAAATTGAGAGTTGTTAGGAGGTCCCTATTCCCCTCTGAGCTACAAATCTCTGAGTGGTTTAACAATCAATCCCTCTTTACAAAGAATTCTGGTGATTGTAGGTCTTTTGAGTGGAATAGGCCTTCCTAACAACTCTCAGCACCCTTAAAAAAACTGCCCAGATTTCAGGAGGGGGAGCCATGACCATTTAAAGTGTATCATAGTGTTTTCAATGTATGGCATGAATGTGGCCACAGACTTTGTGCAACATCAAAGTCTATTTAGTCCACTGCCTGCCATTCACCATGCCCGTTCCTCTGCTCCAGATCGTTTATTGGGCATTCTGGCTTTGTAAACACAAACCGTGGGAACAGGCTCCACTTCTTCCTCGTCTTCTTTAAAAAAGAACTTGTGTTTTTCTTACGAATTCATCTTGGCGGAAGCATATCTCACGGCGCAGTTTACAGCTCATTTCCCATGCAGCTCTAATGAGATACTAATCATCATGTGTAATTGCTTCATATCTGATTGCTCCTAGATTTTTAAAGAACCTCACGGATCCAAATCTCATTAAAAGTCAAGACGTGTTCACTGTCTTGAGATACATCTCCTATAACAGCTATGGCAAAACAATGGCTTGGGACTGGGTACGTCTCAACTGGGAATATTTGGTTAGCAGGTAAGTGCATAGCCTCTCAGTGCAGTTTACTCTCTCTTTTAGTATGGTTGAGGGGGTTGTTGTTATTTTGCACTGGGAGTGGGGGAAACATATATGTGCAATGGCTTCCATTTTACCATCTCCACTTGCCACTGAAGCTAGAAAAGTGCTGCTTTGCTCTCCCTTCTTGTGAAATCAAACACACCCTAACAATAATGATATTTGCACAATAAATCTAAGAATGGTGTTTATGCAGGACCTTCCCAAGACATTTTTGTTGCCTGATCCAAGAGCCATGCCCCAGAATCTGCAATGTCACAGACACGGCATGCCTAAAGAGCAAAACCCATGTTGGGATGAAGCTGCCAGTGGCAGACCTTGGGGTCTCAAATTTCAGCAGCACCCTGTGCAATGCGAAAATCTGCCACATCCTCCCCATCTCTCACACTCCGTTCTAAATCATAGTTGTGGCATCCCCTGTGGTGCCCCCAAAGCTCCATGCCCATTGCAACCAAACCAGTTGCTCTTCCCTAAATCTGCCAAATCGAATTAAGGGAGCCTCTGAGCATATGCATCAGAGTCTAGGGCCCAATAAAGGCCATACTGGAACAGCAGATGGAACAAACTGGTCAATGGAGACCCAGATCCTAGGGGTACAAACAGAATAGCTTTCCATTCCTATTCCTCACACTGCCTCCAGATTCCTGAATCACTGATGCTTCTGCTATGGAAGCTGTAGAACATGTTTTGCAGTAGGGTTGGAGAACCGGTAGTCTTCCAGATGCTGTTGGACTCCAACTCCCATCAGCCTCAGCCCACATGGGCAGTGGCCAAGGGTGATAGGAGTTGTAGTTCAACAACATCCAGTTCCACATCTGAACTGCAAAATATCATACTGAAATAGCATAAATAGCCAACACCGTGCTCTTCAGAAGTTGCTGAATTCCAGCAAACCAACCTTGATCTCCTTGGGGAAAAGTTGGTATATAAATGTAATAACTGTGGAGGTAAAACACAGCCACTGTGCCTAGCAGCCACTGATCACCTCACCCTCCATGAACTTTCATCTAATGGGCAGGAGCAACACTACAATAAGGGCATTATGGGAAATTTAAATGGCTGCTTGCCAGGGCAGGCATTAGTAGTGGTGAAGCCCAAGGATGCTATGTGCTGGTGCCAAACCGACTGGTGCTGAATGGTTTTGTAGGGCAAATCTTTCTAAAATGCCTAAACTGACTTGGTTTCATAAAAGGTACAGAGCCTTACCAATAACTTCTAATATCCAAGTGAAAATTGTCCTAGGTCACAAATGTGAGAAGATGCACAAAACTTCCATAATCTCGGGAGCCTTTGCTCTCTGTCTTGAATTCAAGAAATATATCTGCCAAGAGAGAACAATACTTTGAACACCACAAAAGGGGCTCCAGAAACATGTATGCCACAATCTCTTACAGTGCAATGCCATGCCTGGCTACTCAGAAATAAGCCCTACTGTATCCAATGGGACCATATATGTGTACCTAAGATTGCAACCTTAGCTGTTAAGAGTTCCACAAGACAATGTGTTGTGATCCTAACAAAATTTACCTCCCCACCTCTCAGCACACACCTGCCATTATTATTATTATTAAGCAAGAGATGTGGTTTATAATGACACTTTTAAGATCTACCACTCTAAAGACATTAGGTGGGTTTTTGTGAAGAAACAATAGGATAACTTCCTTGTATGCCTATCTTTACTCTTTGGGAAAGGGCTGGATGAAAATGGGAATAACAGCTGGAAATGAAATATTCCAGAAAGCAGAGCACTGATATTATTTATTGTTCCCTTTCCATGCACTGTTCCATGCAGCTTTAAAAATTAAAGCTGATATACTTTGTGCCAGAAATTCAAAACCTGTGGCCTTCCATATATTGTTGCATCCCAGCTCCCAACCAACAAGGACAATGATCGAGGGGGATAAGAGGTGTAAAACAACAACATTCAGAGGGTCACCAGGACCTTGTGCCAGCTTTATCTAGATGCATCTATAACAGGCTTCTGTTATCTTTTCAGATACACTCTCAATGACAGAAACCTTGGTCGCCTAGTGTCAAGAATAACAGAAACCTTCAACACAGACCTCCAGCTTTGGCAGGTAAGGGAGCAGTCTGACCTTCCAGCTTTCCAGCTAAAATGAGGATAGTCAATGTGGAACCTTCCCAACGGTCATTGGATTACAATGTCCATCATCCTGGACCATTGGTTACACTGGATGGGGCTGTTGGGAGTCCAACAATATCTGGCAGGCATCACATTGGCTACCTCAGTGTTAAACCAGAATGCTATAATGTTTCAGGATGTCTGTGTATATTGTGATAGATCTATATTGCAATCATAAATCACTTAAAGGCTGCCTGGGCAAAACTAAAGTGCCTTTCACAGACATGAGGAACACAATAGCTAACCTCTGTTTAGTGAAACCAATTCATTTGAACATTTCTGACAAGTAATAAGACTTTGGAAAATCTTTAGACCATCCACATTAATGGGGTCATTCTTGAGCCACATATATACTAAATTGGTAGGATTACATCTGGAGCCTCACTGATTTGGTAGTTTCAAAAAGATCCGTCTGCCGTCTAGGCCAGAAAGATAAGAGCTGCTTCCAAAAAAAAACCAAACACAGCATTCACACAGAAAATCTCTGGTTGCAAGAACAACCAACATGGTAGCCTCTGGATGTTTTGGGGCCCCATCAGCATCATTCGGCATAGCCAATAGTCTGAGATGATGAGAGCTATAGTCCCATCTAGATAGCATTACAGTGGCTATCCTTGAATTAGGGCATAACTCTGCACTTTCTCTTTACTCTTGATTACATAGACCAGCAGAACAACAGTCTATACTAGCTCTCTTTTCACTGATACACTAAAGCATAGTTTAATGCCACATGCATGAACAGAAGTGACATGCATACACTCTCTGCCTGTGGCACAACCATGAGAGGAAGGCTGAAAGCATCTCCTTCTTGTATAAACAAACTGGAGCTCATGGTTATGCTCAAGCAGCAGGGAACTCTGGCGAGTTTGAACTATGGTTTGCTAACAAGCCATGACCCATAAACCACAGCTTCACTCTGGCTTTCTAAAACAAAATCGGAGTTTAAACTAACCAGAGTTTCTACCAGTTCAGATTTAATTATGAACTTCGGCTAGTTTTAAACAGGAAGCAAATGTTTCTCCTCATGGACAAGCTGCAAGAGGAGAGGGAAGGGGAAGCACATAAGCCTGAGCAGGCTCATTCATGTAGCACCAAGCCATGGTTTAGCATGATGCCCCTGAACAGGTCAGCTCATTTAGGCCAGGAGTGCCATTCTTTAAAATCAGCTGGTTTGGATCAGGGCCAAGGCAGGAGTAGCAGATCTAATCCTTTGCCCTTGTGCCAATTCTTCCATTTATATTCCCTCCTGAAGCTGTTATTAGCATATTTGGGGAAGGATCAATTTAGATTGTGGCTGTTGCATTGGAAGAAAAGGTTATAACAGTCCCCTCCCCCACCCCTCTGCTTCATGCTGCAGCTCCTGTCTCAACTGGAGACTCCCATATCAGTGTGTGTTTGCTTGTTTGTTTCAAGAAAGAAATTACAGTCATACCTCGGGTTACAGATGCGCCAGGTTGCGCGTTTTTGGGTTACGGATGTGCCGAAACCCGGAAGTACCGGAACGGGTTACTTCTGGGTTTCGCTGCTCACACATGCGCAGAAGCACTAAATCACGCTTTGCACATGTGCAGAAGCGCCGAATCGCAACCCGTGCGTGTTCAGGTGCGGCGCTGCGGGTTGCGAATGTGCCTCCCACACAGATCATGTTGGCAACCCAAGCGTCCACTGTAGTAAAGGTAAAAGGTAAAGGTACCCCTGCCCGTACGGGCCAGTCTTGACAGACTCTGGGGTTGTGCGCCCATCTCACTTAAGAGGCCAGGGGCCAGCGCTGTCCAGAGACACTTCCGGGTCACGTGGCCAGCGTGACATCACTGCTCTGGCGAGCCAGAGCTGCACACGGAAATGCCGTTTACCTTCCCGCTGGTAAGCGGTCCCTATTTATCTACTTGCACCCGGAGGTGCTTTCAAACTGCTAGGTTGGCAGGCGCTGGGACCGAGCAACGGGAGCGCACCCCGCTGCAGGGATTCGAACCGCGACCTTTCGATCGGCAAGTCCTAGGCGCTGAGGCTTTAACCCACAGCGCCACCTGCGTCCCTGGCGTCCACTGTAGTAGGAAGTTCCAAATCAGTCACTGAACACCTTGGAATGCATCATTTGTCCCCAGATACAGCGGCAGGAAGAGGGTTACAACATGATAAAATGATCTGATCTGATCCACAGCTCTGATCCACACTGCAGGTGTAGCCATGTCCTTCTGTCATTCATTCTGTGGCTCAGATGCATATCACCCAAGCCAATGGTTGCAAAGCCCAGTTTCAAATTGCACCGGGCAGCTGTATATTCACATGTATCTGATATGCAGACCCGAGATAAGTTAGACAATTATTCATCTTCTAGCAAACCAGTTTTATCATGCAAATGAATGCACATGGTTGTTGTTGTTTTCTTAAGATGGAAAACTTCTTTGAGAAATATCCTAATGCTGGAGCTGGAGCATCTTCCAGGACTCAGAGTATTGAAACGGTGAAGAGCAACATTGAATGGTTAAAGCGATACCGAGAAGAGATCGCAGCCTGGTTTCCGAATTAGCCTTGATCATCTTTTGTACCCTAAACTAATCTTTAGGACTTTCAGAGTACAGCAAAATGAGGATTTGTAGAAATCCTGCTTTCAGACCCTGATAAAGCTGCCAGTTCTGTCAGAAGGAAACAACACGGGGATAGAGTAATTTATTGAAATGTATGTTCAAATATGCCACACGGCAATCCTAGCTCCTCAAAACATCGAATGTCCATTAATACATTTATTCTCCTAGTGGGGCTACTTATAGAGTGAAAAATTATCATGCTCACATGGCTCATTAGATTACCCTAGTCTTCTCTGTGAGGATCACTGGTGTGTGTACTTACCACACATAGACGCACACTCCTTTGAAAACGAGTCCTTTGTTTATCCCAAACCCACATTATTCCATGTACTCAGGCCACCCTTCCAAACGTACCTCAACAGCGATCCATTCCAAATCTAGAATTTTTGCCTCTGGCTCTCCTGAGGAAAATTAGATGAGAAACTTTCTCTCCCTCAGAGGACGTTCATGCTTTGTAAAACCATCCTCAAACACATTATCCTCCACTGTATATACAGGTAGCCTATTATTTACAATCATTTGCAGCATTTTGTAACGATAGCAGGGCAGTGAAATGACACTGCAAAGCAGACTGTGATATCTGCGTGTTGCCCAAGTGACCCTGGCGAAGCCATAGCTCCCTGGGAGGGTACCTGATCTGTATACAGAAGGTCTCACATTCAAGGATTTCAGGCCCGAATGTAACATGCAGTCCAATTATGTAGCAGACAGCTATGTATCTTGTTTTCCCTTAACTAGTTACAGGTGTGGGAGAGCCCTCTAAAGGCAGTGTGTGGCAAGGGGTAGCTTCTCCCTTAATGCACAAACCTACTAAGATTAGAATGGAGATCGCCCCTCCCCACAAGACTTAGGTACCAAAAGCAATTTCACCCCAAAGGCAGCCTTAACTGACCTTGTGCCCTCCAGGTGTTTTGAACTTCCACCAGCCCCACCCAGCATGAGCGCTATGTTATGGTGGTTCCAATCCCACACACACAGCCATGTCCAGAGAGAGCAAGTGTCGCATATTGTTCATTCTGCACCTGCAAGGAGTTGATCCTTTAGTGTCGTGGCTCCTATGCATTAGAACTCCCTGCCTGTTGATCTTAGGCAAACATTTTCACCACACTGCTTTCAGTGCCTGCTAAAAACTTTCTTTTGTTTGCTCAAGTGAGCCTATTCAGAACTGTAAATTTGGCATGTATTTTAACATGTAATTTTATTTTCTAATGTATATCTTTGAAAAACTGCTCATTTAATTTTTTTTTTTAATGTTAGGCTGGTTGTTGTTTTTTCAATATCTGGTTGCATCAGTAATTTTAAGGGCATATTTTATAATTTACCTGTTAAACAAACAACCAAACAAACATCTGGAGGGCACCAGGATAGTGAAAACATTTCTGAAATTTCCAGTCCAGCACAGGAACGGAAAACCTTCCTTTCCTGTATGCTGCCTTCACAGCGAAAATTAGGCTTCCCCACCCAATTAAGTAATGAAGGAAAAAGAGACTGCCTGCTATGTATTAAGTCAGGGCAAGCCAACATTGTGCCCTCCAGATGTTCTTTACCTGCATCTCCCATCACCCCAGATGCTTGGCCATGCTGCTGGCAACAGTAGTGACCAGCAGGGAAACTCAGGTAGTGGGGTGCTGCTCACCTGGCGTCCCAATACTGCACATTGCTGCCACTTACTGAGAGTCATAGAATTATAGAGTTGGAAGGGACCATGAGGGTCATCTAGTCCAACCCCCTGCAATGCAGGAATCTTTTGCCCAACGTGGGGCTCAAACCCACGAGCCTGAGATTAAGAGTCCTGTGCTCTACCAACTGAGCTATCCCAGGCCCACCGGGAGGGGAAGGCAGCAGGGGGCTCACTACAGTGTGGCAGTTGTGCCCTCACCAAGTTCCCAACTTGGGATGCTTAAACTAATTCATGCTTGATGGTACTGGCTCTTGTGTGTGCCTGCCTATTACCCATAAACTCCTTAGCATTCTGGGTTCTTAAGAAAGCACACAGACACACACACACACACACACAGAGAGAGAGAGAGAGAGAGAGAGAATATGTTAACAAGGAAAATGTAACACTTTGGCTGCAAAACCTTATGCATTTTCTGGAGAACTCAAGCCAGAAAATAATGCCAGTATCAAAAGCAGCTAGTTTGGAAGCACCTTAGGGGCATAGCTGTCAACCTTCCCCTTTTTTTGTGGGAAATTCCCTTATTCCAGCGCCGTTTCCCACTGCTTCCCGCTGCTATCCCGGATTGTTAGATATCCCGTAGACTGTCCCCAGGACAGGTGAAGCTGCTGATCCCTTATTTTCGAGGCTGCTGATCCCTTATATTCAAATCTGAAAGTTGACAGCTATGCTTAGGGGTCACTCACAGCCGAACTACACAGTCCATCCACTGTATCGTGCTGGTCCTTGAAAAAAGAATTTGTCTAATTCTTATAAGCAACTCTCTCGTGGTTCTAAATGTCCAAAGCCAATGTTGTGTACACAAATTTGCTAGAAGGGAAAAAAAACACCATAATGAGGAGGAGTACAAATCAAATTAGTAAACAAAGGCAGGAATTAACTAACATGGGTGAAGAATGCAAAATGTCTAGTCAGTTTTCATCATGATGTAGGAAGAGCAGCCCCTAGTGGCAAAGATAAGTCATTACAGATAAACGTTCAATAATTATTTATGCACCAGGAACTGTCGTGGCCATTTGTTGTCCGTTTTTCTACAAGCCACTAATCAGAGTCAAATAATGTGATACATAGCACAGCAGTGTTTTATCGTGGATCCATTTTTTTCATCCTAGCCAGAATTCCAGAATGTCCCAATCAAACTAATCTATTTCGGGTCTCCATTTGGTTAAATATATGCCTGTATAGATATTGATGACAATAAAGAATCCTGTGTTTGTTCACTTGTTTTAAAGTTCTGACCTTCTGCTGTGATTCCATGATGCCAAAGGGCTTTTGTGATTCCAAAACACAAATGCACGCATAATTTTTTTTAAAATTAAAAATACTACTACTACTACTACTATTAAGGCGTCTGCACTTTTACACTTTGGCTCCTGGGTGAATGCAGCACTAAAAAGGGTTAGACAATCCTGCCCAATCAAATCACAAAGGTAACGGCACAATGGCTGCATCCCCATAAAGTCACAGGAAATAGGCCTTACATCAAAATCATTTCATAGCACCTTCCAGATTCCAACAGTAGAAAACAAGTGCCATCTGCAACTTGTACAGCACTGGCTGCAACAAGCCTACATACTTCAAAGGCAGACTGCCATGGTGACCTTAAGATTTTGCATTGCTCCCTGCATTATTTCAAAGGTTTTGCAGCAAGAGCAAAGTTGTTCTAGATGGCTATAGATTTGTTACCTCTGTTTAATCAGTCTTAGCACAAGTGCTTGTAAGTAGCTAGATCCTCCCCCCCCCCCTCTACAGACAGTAATAAATAGCATAGCCGCTGTGTCTAAACCTTGGCTGCTGTGGCCCCCATACTAGATACAAAAACTGCTTTGAATCAGTGGCATAGTGGGGGGGGGAAGACACAGGGGTGGTTGCCCCGGGTGCAAAATTGTTAGGGACACAACATTTCAACACCCGGTGCTGCCTTAATACAGCTGTGTGCTTCCGTGCCTGGGCTCCGTTGAAAACGGCTTCTCCATATGAACCAGAAAGTGACCTCTCCAGACAACGAATGACTCTTTTTTTCTTAGCTCTGTGGCTGTGATCTCCTGGGTGACCCAGATGCTGTTAGGCAGTTGAAAGCACATTTGTACTCCATCCGTTTCCCTCCCACCCACCCACCATCACCCTCCATGTGGCCCTGGGCACTGGCAACCCATGCTACACCACTGCTTTCAATATCTCCTTCCCCTCAATTTCCAAAGCAGTATCTCATGAGGCATACAGGATTCTATTTGGGGAAGTCCATCAGCACTATCCTTGGGATGCTTACTCACAAGTAAGTCCTGCTCAATTAAATGAGGACTGCTTACTTTCAACTAAGTATGGGATTCTCACCTAAAGCCCATTGACTCAAAAGAGCTTGAGGCACGATTCTTTGCATCTCAGCTGCAGGATATAAGTTTAAGTAGAAGCAGATAATGTTCTATTAGACACCAATGGAAATCTTAACCCCACAAGAGAGCTCTGGATATAATTCGTGCAGGGGGGAATTGTAGGTTCATAAAAACAACGCAGAAGTGAGTGGTACCGTCACACCTAACAGGCATTGGTTCTGTTGTGACCTCACTAGAAGGAGCAATTTATTTTGAAATATTAGTCAATATTAGCTCAGTGCTTAGCCAAAGCTCTTGTGAGTCAAAACTCAGAAGACATTTCTGAAGCAAACAATGAAGTATCGGGAGGAGGCAGGAGAGAGGGAGGGGATGAGTGCAACAGTAAAGGAAAATATAATGACATTCATTCAAAAGCTTCTGAAAACTCCCAGGCTCTAGAAAAATCAGTTGTAAATAGCATTCTTTCTAAGTTTGACTATGTATATGCTACACCTTTAAAGTGTATTTGGAACACATTCTTTCCCACAAGCAATCCTGGACACTGTAGCTCACCCCTCAATGGTTCCCAGTAACCTACAGTACCCAGAATTCCTTGAGGAAAAGAAGGCGGTTCAAACGTGCTTTCAAGGTAGAATCATGAAATCGTAGAGCTGGAAGGGACCCAAGAGTCATCTAGTCCAACATCCCACAATGCAGGAATCTCGACTAAAGCATCAATGACAGATGGCTGTTAAAGCCTCTCCTCCTACCAGAGGGGAGGAGTTGTGAGCAGGAGCCGGTTCCCGCGTTGGCACGGGGGCGTATTCAGCCCCCTGCATCAGTTTCCCGCCTGCCGCGCCACGCCCGTCAGCGGCCACAGCAGCACTGTGCCCTCATGCTCCTGCCTGGAGTCATCAGATCACCCGCCCACCCTCCCTTTAGGTCATATTTATGCTTTTAACCTTGCTATGGACTTTGGTTGGTTGCCCTGGTTGCCCCGGGGGGCCTGATAGGAACTTTTATCCATTTGGCAAATTGGCAACAGCCACTTGCCTACCTCGTAGCAAATCATCACAACTTTTCGCGCATTGGCGGTTAGGCATTGGAATATGTGTCATGTGTTGGAGGGCCATCACCTACCCCTCCCCTTGTTGGGTATTCCGTTAAAGGAATCCGGCAGTCATGGATCCTGTCCAATGCCCTGCGGGTGGCTAGGGCCATGGCAAAAACCCCGGTGACATCAGGGGAAGCTTCCGGTTGTATTTGCATCAACAAGCTCCTCCCACTGGTTGTTAACCTTCGGATGACTCCCCGCTGAGCAGGGTGGATTCATATATAGATTGTTTGATCCAATGCCTAAGCCAATACCACTCACATGCTGTAACCAATAAAGTTGTGGCCTTCTTTAGCCCATTAACCTAAAATATATGTGTCCTTGTGTCTTATTTATCCCTAAGCAGGTGGGGGGGGGGGTCCTCAACTCACAACCTCTGCTTAAAAACCTCCTAGGGAGGAGAGATATTGTATGTATGCAGCCATTGACTGCCATCCTTAGACTGCTGCTGTTAACATTTTGCTTATGAGTGCTTGTTTCCAACAACTTATGCTGCCGTAAGAAAATAATTTGTCTGAAAGGACATTTTAAGCTTTGGTTGCCCTGCCCTTTCAAAAACTCATTTGGAAATCAAAATAAATTCCCAAATAGTGATTTCCACCACCACCCCTTTTAAGTAACAATGGGGTTGAGAGTGTGTCAACATTTACTTTATAACCTCTGCTCAAATGTTAGGCATTTATGACTACTGTAAACATTCAAGGAGGACTGCCTCTTAAGAAGCAAGGCCACCACTGAGGTAATATGTTGGTTTTATTGTTCAATACCCTAAATGGCTGCTTGTTTTGAGGCAACATTTTCAAGGCTAATAGTCTGGTCTACAATCCAGTTCAGGTGAAGTATGGGGGCTTAGAGGCAATTGAGAGCCATCAAAGTCAGTCCAGGCTAAATTGTTTTAATCCAGATTAAACCAGATTACAGACTGGGCTATTGTTTACAGAGAGTTTTCTAAAGTTTCCAAAATGAATGAGCTGCTGGTGGTGGTTATATGTGTGTTTGTATAAAATTTGTTATTTTTGCAAGCCATTTAGAGACTATTTTAGTATTAAATAAGCCATATATATTATATTATATTAATTATATTATATTATATTATATTATATTATATTATATTATTACATTTATGTCCCATCTTTCCTCCAAGGAGCTCAAGGTGGTTCACATGGCTCCTCTTCCTCCTCATTTTGTCCTCCCAACAACCCTGTGAGGTAGGTTAGGCTGAGAATGAGTGACTGGCCCAAGGTCACTCATGGGCTTCATGACTAAGTGGGGATTTGAACCCTGATATCAAAGATCCTAAGGGATGTGGGTGGCACTGTGGGTTAAACCACAGAGCCTAGGACTTGCTGATCTGAAGGTCGGCGGTTCGAATCCCCGCGACAGGGTGAGCTCCTGTTGCTCGGTCCCTGCTCCTGCCAACCTAGCAGTTTGAAAGCACGTCAAAGTGCAAGTAGATAAATAGGTACCACTCCGGCAGGAAGGTAAACGGTGTTTCCGTGCACTGCTCTGGTTTGCAGAAGCGGCTTAGTCATGCTGGTCACATGACCTGGAAGCTGTACGCCGCTCCCTCAGCCAATAAAGTGAGATGAGCTCCGCAACCCCAGAGTCGGTCACGACTGGACCTAATGGTCAGGGGGCCCTTTACCTTTACCTTTATCACAGATCCTAGTCCAATACCACATCACACTGGCTAAACAATAAACATAATATATGACACTTCATTCAGCGTTGTCTCCCACTTCCCCCCAAATGCACATGAAATTCAAAGCATGAAACATGAAAACATGTATATGGACAATGCACCCACATCCATGCATTCAAACTATTGAGTGTGTAATACAAGTAATCTTCTATGAATGCCAACATATGCATCTTCATAGGTATGCAAACAAGAAGCACAGGAAATTATCCCTTCTATATTTTCAATTGGATAACCTCACCCAGATCTTGAGTCAGTAATAGCTAAAACACTTCCTGAATGGAATTTGTGAATTGACAATAGCAAACTCATGAATACCAATGCACAGAAACATATGAAATTGCATTGGACAGAGTTAGGTTTGCCTTAAGGCTGTCCTAGAGGACAGACTAAGGCATACCTCACACAAACAATGGATACGAGAGGTTGCCAGACAATTCAGGTCTAGACAGCATAACTAGCTTGACTCAGTGCTACGCAGTTTCATAAATTCATATGAAACTGTATTGATGATGATTCATAAAACCCCAAAGGCCAGGATGAGAAAATAAATTGACAGCTTCTGTGCATTTATGCTCCAAGCACACAAAAAACAGGTTAATAGATGGTGCTGCAGCCACCTTCCTTCGGCCCCCTCACAGAAGAGAAGGACTGAATGAAAGTTTATACTTGGGGTGGCGGAACACTGGTCATGCAGTTCAGTGGAAATCAAAGGTGCTGAAGGCTCTTTAAATTGCTCACATGAAAACATCTGAGCTAACAAGAGTTAAATCTCAACCTGCCTTTCCCTGCAAAACAGAGTCTTGGGTCTTGGATTACACGTAAAATATTTTAAACACTTGATCTTACCCGTGAGGCCCAGGGAAGCTCAAAATCCTAAGCCTTGGGGGGATTTCACAATGGACCACCCACTATGAAAGTTGAGGTTGGCACCTCTGCCAATGCAGCTTGCTCTTAAGAAGCCCTTCCAAATACTGCTGCGGGCTTTCCCTGTGGAAACAAAAACATGACTGCAAACGGCTGGCTAGTTGTTGTGATCTGGAAAAGCTCTGCAGTGTAGATTGCACACGGCGCTATCATACCCTCCAACATTTCTCCGATGAAAATAGGGACATCCAATTCCACCATTATCCACGGACCAAAGACTATATTTGTATGCTATGACAGCAGCTAGAGTTCTGATAGCCCAAAAGTGGAAAACACAGGAGATACCGACTGTAAAGGAGTGGCAGACAAAGTTGGTTGACACATAGGATTTGCAGTCAGGAGGAGACAAAGTACCAAAAAGAATGGAGTAAATTTATGGTTTATATAAGTGAGAACTGTAGAAATTTGAAGACGTTAGCAGGACTGAAATAAATCTTATGTCATGGTTTAGTCTTTTACAAATGAAATTGTGAATTAAAGATTGGAATAAGAAAACCTGCGGAAGGGAAGGAAGGAAGTCAATGGCTCTATGGAGCATAAAGTAGGATACATGTAAAAAGATTTGATGTTTTTGTTTGTTGGTGTTGGTGTATTTAAAATGAAAACTTAATAAAAAGCATTTTTTAAAAAAAAAAACACAATTCCACCATCATCATATTTACTTGGTTGTCCCAGCCATTCTGAGGGGCTTCCAACATTTATAAACATAACAAAATATTAAACACTGAAAAACTTCCCTATACAGGGCTGCCTTCAGATGTGTCCTTGGCTCAGGGGTTGCATAACTCCATACCCCCCAACATTTCACCGATGAAAACAGGGACGTCCTAAGGAAAAGCAGGACATTCCAGGTTCAAATCAGAAACCAGGATGGCTTCTGTAATTCCAGGACCGTCCCTGGAAAATATTCTTTACAATGTTGGCATTAAGCCTCTTGTGCCGCCCTGTGTGGCCTCCTAGAATTAGCTCACAGTCAGTTGCAGGAACATAGGAAACTCACTGCTTCATACTGAGTTAGACAAATGGTTCATCTAGCTCAGCACTGTTTTACAATAACTGCATACCTTCCAACCTGTTGAGTTCCAATATTGGAATATGTGTCTTCCTGTCCATGCTCCTGTGCAAGTCACATGACCCGTGTGAGGTCACAGAGCCCCAAAGACACACTTTTTCCCAGGGCTGTGCTCTCACAGCACCCAGAAATGTGCGTTTTAGGATGCTGTGCAAAATCGTGGCCCCGAAAAAGCCAGGTGGAATGTGCTAGATGCTGTACAATTTTTAACTGTATTTTAATTGCTGCTTTTTTTCTTATATTGTATTTTATTGATTTCAGTCTGCATTCCATAAAATCCTAATTATAATACAATATAAGAAATAAAAGAAGCAGTGAAATTACAATTAAAATTGAATTTGTGTATTTAATGTGTACATTCTGCAGACCACCTCCACAAAACTCATGGACATCTGACAGTCTACAGACTACAATTGTGGAAATCTAGGTTTAGGATTGGGCCATCTGAAGAACTACTTCCATCTGCCCAGGTGTTGAGACCTTAAGGAGAGGCCTATCTATCTATCTATCTATCTATCTATCTATCTATCTATCTATCTCTCCTGTCAGAATCAGATGCATCTTTGGAGACTACTCAAGAAAAACCCCTTTTATTTAAACAGGCATTTTGGCCTAATGGGTTGTTGTTGTTGTTCTGCTACTCTGCATTTTGAATCTAATTTGATTCTAATTGTGTTTTTATCTAGCTGCTATTTTTATCTGCTGTTTTCTGGTTTCATTGTCATCTTGCAGTCTTGTTTGTGCTCTTTTCTTTCCGTTTTTTTTAACTTGTGGGTTTTAATTCACAAACAAGGAAGCCAGATGACAATAACACGGATTAGAGCAGATAAAAATACTTTAATTAAATTTTCATTTTTATTTGTTGTGTTCATTATTTTTATGTGTTATGTGTTACACTTATAGCCTGCTTGGAGGTTTTTTTATGGACAGCAGTAGCAAATAAATAAATAACCCATTTTTCTCCATTGAGGAACATTTAGGGAGGGCTATCAGCAGCTGCTGAAGTTTCTAAGGTTCATTGAAAGCATATGAATGTGAACCAAAGTTATTTCAAAGAATGCCCAAACCTTCAAGTTAAAACTGGGCTATCTGCTTCACTTCTTCAGTGGATTTGCAGTCTGCTTGAAAAAAAACTTATTTTCCATGAAGATCATGCAGAGGGGAGGGAAAACAGTTTTATCTTACCAACATTTTGCTAAAGTCCATCATCTAGGCCACTGTTCTATCTTTTGTACTTATTGGCAGGGGCTCCAAATGTGCAGGGATGCAAAATCTGGGCATGAAAGTGAGATCTGATCTCTAGCGAGTCCTTTCTGTAATATTTATCTACAAAAAAGACTAGAAGGCCATATGCTAAGCGAGCCATAAATGCCATGCTTTGTTTCAATTTTGGAATCTTTTGCTGGTCAGAAAGAAAGAAACTTTCCATTAAAAAGATGAGTAATGACAATGCAACCCAAAGGAGGCTTAAAGACATGTGTTCTAGATGTGATCATACTGCATACCACCTAACTTTTTTGTTTGCTTGTTTTAAACTTTAAATGATGGCGCACTCAATGGGAGTTTCCCTTCTTTCCCTCTGCTTCTCACATGCCCTCAAAATCTACTCCTCCGGCTACTCCAGAGCAGGTTGCAGGATAGGGAGCCGAAGGGGAAAGGAAAGGAAGGGGAGGTCCCATTGAGCCAGCAGAAGTCTAGTCATGTAATGTGAGATGTCACCCATACGTTGGAGAAATGAAGCTTTTATTGGAAAACACCAAGACTTGCTACATTTCAACCAAATGTTTTGACAGCAAAATCAGTAGAAAACCTTAAAGTACACGATTGATTGGTGAGCTATAAGAAGCATACAAAAGGCTCTGTATGCTAAAACTTACAATTTACGTTCTCCCAGATAAAGGAAGCAATCTGATGCACCAGAAGCGTTTGTAAATGAAGCTAAATCCCCAGAATGCCCATTTTGGAGGACTTCCACTGGCTTCCACTCAACCAGCTGAAGCCCAACTGAGCAAGTTATGCTGGCGTACTTGGGCTGAGCCAGAGTTAGGACAGAGGCAAATTTAAGGGAGTGGGAGTGGTTCACCTGCACTGGGTGCCGAGCCAAGAGGGCACCGCAAGGGCACTGCAACAATGATGAACAACGAAAGGTGAGAGGCAGGGGAGCACTGGATTTTGGCAGCACACAGTGTGCCACAGAAATTTTAAAGCCCAAAGGCCACCACTGGTTAGGGGCTTAATACCAGCTGAGCCAGAGATCTGTTGCATCCAAAGCTACTCATCCCAGAAGATCTCTTCATAAGATTGGCCCCTAAATTTCCCATTTTGGAACCTAAAAGCAAGCAGATAATAGGATCAATAGAGCACAATGTCACCTGTTCAATCTCTGGATGGAGATTGACCAACCAAGACCACAAGATCAATCCCAGAACAAAAGCTGGAGTGAAGGGACACTGGGAAATTCATGGCTTCCCAGCATACTTAAATGGGGTAGATAGTTGCTCCTTTTATCAACCTTTCCCACACAAGGAAGTTGAGGAAAATATAGCTGCTTTTTAGCAAGCTATGGTAGAGGGGCTGTGATTTCCCTACACGTATTAGAATTCAGAAGTGCAATTTATTGACATCATTCAATACCCCCCGCCCAATCACTCTTTCCCATAACTAAGTGGCAAGAGACTATATCCAAAAATAACATTTCAAAATAATGGATTTAGGATCCACAGATTTTTCCAATGAATCAAATCCTTATTCTGAGCAAAGAGCCTCCAAAAGAAGTTTCTGCTTTCTGGGGGAAACCAAACCATCATGTTGTGCATGATATTTATGTCAGATAGATCTGAATTATGACTTGGATGAGGTACTAATCAGTAAGGACAGACATCTAACAACATAAATTATGGAGAAAGGCACGTTCCAGTCACGAAGGAACAACTGAAAACACAAGCCTGCATTTGGTGAATATAACTCATTGTTGTGCCCAAATGCATCGTACATCACTGAAAGATCACGTAAATGGACTCCTTTGGTGTGAGAGCGATCAGTTGTTTGGAAGAGTCTTTTGGGAATGCTGTCAAAAGCAAGCAGTTTCACTCTTTCCTATTCAAAATTGCTGTGCTTTTCCCCGTTTCTGGACTGTGGTTTCGTCAGCAGTGAACCCTTGCATGTCCCCCTCCAAACAAAGTGACAAGGAAGTGACACCTATCTCAGATGGTTGGTCCCAACAACAAACCCCTCAGAACCATTTAGAAGAAGTCCTGCCATACATCTCTGGCTATAGACCTGAGAAAGTATTATGCATGGCACTCCATTGATTCAGATTGCGATGCCTTTAGAACTGCACACCATGGCACTACTGCCAGTGCTGATATGAGTCCAAGCTATCAGTTCTACCAGTAGGATTTATTGCCACATAATAGGCACAATGCAAATAATGTTAACTGAGCATTTCAATCCCATTTATTTCCATGGGAACTTCTGGGTCTTATTCATTAGTCCATGTGCATATGGGATTTTTATTGCTAGGGGAGTGGGCCTCTACTAATAACCATTCCCACAGATGCTGTTGAGTCCATTTCCACTGCTCCTGACAATGAGGAAATTCAGCTTGCATGGATGGAGCTCAAGTGCTGGACCATGGCCACGGCAGAAGGTATTCACTTTGTTTGTGCATGTTGATGATTCTATGTGTGCAAACATATCCCAGTCCCGTTCCCATTACAAAATGTGCATAACCCTCACAGTGCATCCAGCCTCCTGTATGGGTGAAAATAATTATCCGGCCTTTGTGCTTTGGTAACATCCAGACTTGATGACTGCAATGTGTTATGCGTAGGCTTGCCTCTGTTTGGAAACCTCAGCGGGTTCACAAACTGGCCGTCTGCTTGTCGCCTTGCCAATACTTGTGCTTGCTCTTTTCACTTCTTCGCAGCAAAATTATATCATACTGACACTAAATGTTGTGGACATTCAATGAAGCTGAATGCTGCAAAATTCAAGATACACCAAAGAAAGCAGCAATGAAGCATATGAGAGGGAGGAAGGTGGTTGAGTGGAAAGGCTGATTCAAAGCTGAGTTGGAGAAGAACGTTTGGGTCTATAACCCTAGCCTCATATTTGGGATGAGCATTAGTGAGCTGCCAACATGTGTATCCCTGAGCCCGGAGTATTGCAAAGTGCCAGCATAAGCTGACAATAGCTGCTGTAAATCAGGGGGATGCAAAACGTATTCACTTCTGATGCATATCTGCTCTGAAGAAAGCCCCACCCAACACGAAAGGGCTTACACCCAGGCAAGGGTAAAGGATTGGAGTGCAGTTCCATTCAAGCTGTCATTATACAGTACTTATAAAAACAACCCATTCTTTTCTTTTCATATGCTGGCTACATACCTTCTAAAGCATGTTTGCTTTTGCAGAAAGGTTGCAGTAGCATTGTTTGTTTAAATCTCAGTCCATTTTAGGCACTGTATACTCTAGCAACAAAGAATAAAACTACTGAAGAGGACTTCTGTGTGCTGTGTGGATAACGTGTTATGCATAGAATGCATTTCGATAGTCCATGCTGGCTACTGACCTGCGTCGTGGCGTTTTCATCTATAGGGTTAATCAGCCCTTACTAGGGTGTCAAGTAAAATATACTTAATATGGATTAAGAGAGCCTGTTTTGGGTTGAGCCAGTCTTAACCTTGTTTGAATAAGAGTCAAATGCAGTATGTTCACATTACTTTTGATCAGTGCTAAAACGGTCTGAATAGCCTTAAAATGGGCTAGCTAACCTAGATTAGCTAAACATAGCTTAATTACTCGTGGTGGTGGGCAAACCTTCCCTATAGACAAACCCTCTAATTATTAACTTAAAATGTGCATTAAATAGGCATTACTTAACCTACCAGAGCTAATTAACCTCCTGAGCTCAGAAAGTTAAGCTCCTAACCTTTGCTCAAAATAATCCTAGAGCGGGAAAGCAATGGAGGCTGTAACTCAAACTGGACCATATAAATACAGAGGAGGAAGCTGGTATTTGTTTGGGTTCTTTAAAAGCAAAATCTGATTGCTTGGGGTCAAAATAAGAGCCTCTTTCACAACAGCTGCTGGAGAAATGCTCTTTTCTCTAAGGAAGAGGACAAAGAGTGCTCTTATTCCTACTCTTCCTAGCAAAACAACTCCTCCTGGTTTTCCTACCTGTGGGTGGTCATCACCACATGACTGCTGCTTATTCCAAAGCAGAGGTGGATGCCAGAGAGAGCCAGGACCGTACATCCAGACCTAATAAACACACCAATTGTCTGTAGCTATAACACAGGTAGTAACCACTAATTAGATTCTATACTCTCCTGTCAGGAATGTTTATATAACCAAGCTCTGCACTCATTCATAGCCATTATAGTCTGTTAAAAAAATACTACTGTTTCTTATATACGTCATTGGTTTCAGTGAGCGAATCAACCCCTTGTTCATGGGGGATTATATAATACCATTTTTTTCATTAAGACATTTTGTTTTTATTTTATTTATTTGTGGGGGGGGTTCTTTCATTACTAACCACTGTGGGATCATCTGTATGAATGATGAGATATAGGGGGGGACTCTAAATTAATAAACTGTTGGTAAATATACATACCAATTATTGAAATTATTATGTTGCTGGTAAATATGCAGACCACTGCTGCTAATGTGAATTCCACCTCTTTGATTTCATTTCTGTAAGAGGGGGCAAGGCTGTCACAATCTATTTTTCTTTCCATGAGGAGTTTGTGCCTCTAAAAGCTCTGTGGCAGGTAGAAATGACACACAAATGGGTGAAATTGTTCTCGCTTCTGCAATGCAACTACTAAAATTGGGACAATTCAGGAAAAGCAAGAATGGCATGCAATCAGGTAGCTCTCCCATCATCTAACTATTGAACACCTATTTAAAGCCCTGACAGAGGGATGCGCAGAAGCAGATTTCTGTGTTATCCTCACTATTCTTTGTTAAGAACATTATTAATTTGCTAGTAGCAAGAGTGCTGAGCGTCAGGTAGTGTAGCTCTGTGGCAGAGCATATGTCTTGCATTTCAAAGATCCCAGATTTAATCCCTCCAGATCTACACTCCAGGTAGGGTAAAGAAAGTCCCCTACTCGAACCCCCCCCCCCAGCTGCTACCAGTCAGCGTAGATGCTGCCAAGCCAGGCAGGCCAATAATATAATTTTTTTTTGCGTTGAATGTAACCAGATTTATTCACTGAAGGGGGGAATGAATAATAAAAGGAGGAAGGTTTGTATTTCTTGCTATTCCCTTTATCACCGCATTGGTGATTGGGTCATCTGCAGAAGATACTTCTTCTGGGAAAGAATGATGATGTGGGTATGCATACAAATACGAAGGAAGGAAGGAAGGAAGGAAGGAAGGGGCGAGCGAACCCGTCCATGGTTAAGGAATGAAGACAAGTTCCACGGAGGAACCAGCCACGCGGATAGCTCTTACCTTGAACCAGGCTAGATTCTTAGCGGAAAGGTTTAGTCGAGAGATCCCGGGGAAGGATCAGGCCTTGCAGATGCAGGGGTCGGGTGGAAAAGGGAGACTTTCATAATCCTAGCAATTTTAAGGAAGATCGGTCCGAGCTGATGCAAAAAGAGGGAGAAGTTCCCCCATCTTCCGCCGGTTTCGCGATGCAACTTTTTTCGCCGGGTGTGCGTGCGCGCGCGCGCCGGCGCAGAGTTCCCCTTTTCATGAATGGGTGGGCAAGTTCATGATAGAACGCTGGGGATAATTAATAAGGATGATGAAAAGAACGCGCCGCCCGGCAGTCAGCGCGAGCAGAGGAAACTTTCCCCGTCTCTTAGGGAAATGGAACTGCCCTTCCGAGTTCAGTTAATTGGCGCTCCAGCCAGACAAGATCGCTGGAGAAATCAGCTTTGTCCTTTGCCTGCTTAGGCTACAGCCCCATATCCACTTACTCGGGAATAAGCTCTGTCGGAAATCCGCAGGACTTACTTTCGAGTAGGCGTGTTTCGGATCGGATGGCGCAGTTAAAAGCCTGTAATTCATGAATGTCTTTTTCAAACGTGTCAGCGCCGATTACATCCCTAACTAACCTTGGGCTTGTTAGAGGCTTGTTTTTCTCAGATGCGATGGGAGAAAACAGCTGGGAGGAATTTTGCCGCTGAGTGCCGTACAGTAAATCTCGTTTTGTCCAACTAAAGTGTGCATAGGATTGCGGTCCTCGGCGTGAGTGGGTCATTTTTAGGGAAAGGATGCGAGCATAGCAGATTTCTGAGCCCTGGCAGTAAAACCGAATTCCTCCGCGCAATGCAATCCTATGCAACTCAAAAATAATCCTCGTGGTTTTGAATGGAACTTACTACCAGGTACTTACATCTGCACAGGAGCGCTCCCTTGGTGTTCGTTTGCAATCCTTTGCACACTGATTTGGGAGTAATCCCAAATGCAGAGCAAGCATTCATAGGATGCAAGTGGGTTTCAGCAAGACCCCATTCCCTAACTGCCTGAATAGAAGCACAAGTTTTTAGAGATGGAAGAGCCTCTGGGAGATCAGAAAGTCCAGCTTTGGCTCCATGCAGGAGTCATCTGGAATATACAGTTCTTCAACTCTATATTCCGAGGTGAGCAGTCTTAACAAAAGTCAGTTTAGCTACTCTAGGAGAACCAATAATTTGAATCCAAGCTTTTTATGTTCATTCACAGAAGATGAGGGAATGATTCGCTCCCCCGCCCAGGTCCCTGCAGACGAATCAGCAGTAATTCTTCTGAGTTAGGCGAAAGGCAATTCTGTGCGGGTTTATTCCGAATTAAAGTTCCCCCGAATTCAGCGCAATAAACCGGGCAGAGTTATGCACACTTGCGGGAGCGCAAGCCACAATCAGCGGGGTGGGACTTGCTTCTGAGCAAACAGTTACAAGCGTTCACAGTTCATCCGGATTGCGAACACGGGATTTTATGGAAGTACCCCGAAACAAAAGGGATGGGGGTTAGCAGAGAGAACTTTCCAAAATCCAAAAGGAATGGGGGGCAGACAATGAAATATTTGACACCTTATGGTGCAGTTGTCTAGAACTGAAGCCACTTCTATTACTCCAGAGGAGCGGACTGGAGGAAAGGAAGGACACTCTCCTCCTAAGGTGGTGGTGGTGGTGAGTAGTCAGATGTAGACTGCCCTGTCTGCCTACTCTAGAGTAGCCCCAGGATCCTCTCTAGCCCATAATCCACTTCAATGCAATTCTCTGTCAGCATCGCTATGGTCCTCTGGGGTTTTAAATATCATTTCCAGCTTACTGACTGTTGAGAAGCCTCCGTAAGACTTTTGTGCGTCTAAACGGAGCTGTAGTGGTGTTAGCAGTGATGGTGTCATTCAGCTATTGTGGCCTTAGTGGGACAAAACAACCTCAGACAGAGTCGTTTAATAGCGAGCAGCAACAGCAGCTTTCTGGTTTTTCGGGTGCAAATATTTAGTGGAAACGTAAGAAGTCAAGTCGAAAGGATTAAGTGCATACCAAGATTTATAGAGCTACTTTTATGGGACCTTTTACGAGAAACTTGGAGATGATTCATTTTTATATGTAACATTTTACACCGCAATGCAGCTCCCAGGCTGTTAATGTTCAACAGAGTTTGGGGGCAGGAGAGGAGCTCCGACACACACACACACACACACACACACACACACACAGAGAGAGAGAGAGAGAGAGAGAGAGAGAGAGAGAGAGAGAGAGAGAGAGAGACTTTTTCTTTTCTTTTTTTACAGGTCGGCTTTTATTTCGCCTTGGAAACCGTTTCAACTATCGGACTCCAGGAAAGGGTTAAGGGGTTAGCAAGACTGTGTTTTTCTTTTTCCTTCCCCTGTGTTTACATGGCTGGCGGGTCCCCTCAAAGAGGAATTATGAAAAAGAAAATAGTTTCCACCTGTAAGCCTGAAGGGTGATCCTAAGGCTGAGGTCCCTGCGCACAAGGGAGGGAAGGGGAGTTCCACTGGGCTCTGAAGATTTCCTTCCTAATAAATATAGAAGCCTAGGATCTCATTGCGCGCCAATGTGAAATTAACGGGACACGCATTTTTTTGCAGCTTCAGCCGTTGCGTGCTTACTCGTTGCATTCAATAGGACTTACTTCTGAGTAGACATGCATAGGTTTTCAAGGCCTGTTGTAAGCCGTAGGGAGCGCAAGTGGGCTTACACTCAAAGGAGAGGCTATAATTATGAATGCCCTTCTTCGGGGGTTCAAGTCTAATTGTAGGCGGGGGCACTTCGAAGTTAGAGCGCTTAGTAACATAAACTGACTTCGAAAGTAAGTTCCAGTGAAATTAAAGAGACTTCGTCCCAAGGAAACACGGCCAGGGTACAAAATGAAAGGTCAGTCTCTCCACCCAGTTCCGTAGGTGCTAGGGCGTCAGTCCCGCTGAATTTTCTGGGGCTTAACTTCTGAAGTTTGGATTGGTCTGACGGCTGCCAACCACCTTAAGCGACTCCTCTTTGAAACCAATGTTGGGGGTAAACAGATTATGATCGAGCTTAATTGGAAAACGCCATCCTTGGCGTGCATTCTTGAGACTGCCCCATTAAATACTCTGGATTTGCCATAGAATCAGCATACATTAAAATCCCAGTTGGGGGCGCCGGACGCCAGATTATTAAACCACCCGGTTGTATCATATGATTCCAGGTGCACGTTTACTAGGAAGTAAGTCCCGCTGCGTTCAGTGAGGCTTACTTCCAGGTAAGCCCAGACATTTATCTAATCAGAAACCAGCCTCGTTATTTTCATTAGGAGTTACTTGCCCAACTCAACCCGATCCTATGTTTACTCGGAAGTAAGTTCCAATAAATACTCCGGGACTGATTTCTAAGACAGCTTGGGTAGGTTTGCAGCCTGCGCAATCCTATGCATGAGTACTCAGGAAGAAACCCCGTTGTGTTCGACGAGACTTACTTATAGGCAAATGTCCATACAATCGCTGCCTTACCAAGCAAAATCGGTGCGTTAGATTCATTTGGTTATTAGGGCTTCGTTAGGACTGCGTACCTTTCCTGTCTCAGGCGATGGAAATGGAAATGGGGTGGAAAGATTTACATCTCCCGAGAAAAATGACAGAAATATGGCCGAACGTTTCACTCCAGATGCACTCAGGAAACAATGTTCAGAAGAAAGTAACCTTAGACTTCGGCTACTACTTTTGGAGCACATAAGGCATGGATTTTCTGGAATTAAATCGTAGCCTAGGCAAAGTCAGACAACTCTGAAGTAACATTATATTTTGCTGCTATGGCTATGGAGCAACTACAGACACAGCGCATAATCCGCGGGGAAGGTCTCCTGCGCAAGGCCCGTTGAAGTCCACGTGAACTGCCCAAGAAGTTCACACATACGAAAAGCCTGCTGGATGGGGCCAATGGCCCATCTAGTCCAACATCCTGTTCGCGGACTAGCCAGCTAGACAGCACGTGGCGTCCACCGCTTACCTGGCTGCAGAGACAGAAATAATGTGGAAAGTTTTAATTTATTCCAGACAGAGCGTTGGAAACCTGAAGTCCCATTTGCCTTCCGATACAAACATTTAAATCTCCGCGGCTCTAATGGATTCCCTTCCCCATGAAACGGCGCAGCTGGTCCGTACACATATACCAAACCCCGTAGAAAAAGGGGTGGAGTGGGGCGCGTTTAAGCCAATGTATTGCAATCGAGTTCAATTCTTCCAGAATCACATCCCGAACTTGTGAGATCCAGGGGACGTTGATCTCAATGGAAACATCAATTTGCAAGTTCAACAAAACACCGTATGATTGCAACTTAACTGCGTAGTAAATTCCAGTAACTCCCTGGAGACTTACGTCGCAATCCTATGCATAGCTACTCAGTATTCAGTCCTGCTGAGTACGATGAGACTGCCTGTGGATAGGACAGTAGTTTTACGCTTTGGTAAGTGCATTTAGGATTGCTGGCTGTGACTCATGCATTGGGAATTCGGCTGATAAGCTGTCTTGCTCCTCTGGAAACTTTTTTTAAAAAACACCCCCCAAAAAACCACATCACCCTGTCAGTTTGGAAGAGGAGGAGGAGGGCGGGAACGCAGAGGCGCCTCTTGGGCGGTCAAGAGATCGAGGCAAAAAGTCATCTCTGCTATGGGGCTCGGTGTTTTGATTCTGGCGGAAGAAAGACGACCCGACTGCTGTCAAGACTAGGGCAATTCTGCACAAGACAGGCTTCAAATGTTAGGCACCCCCTTCCTTTCAGCTTAGGCAACAAGCTCTCGCTCGGGGTCTCTTTCTCTCTTCAAAGGCTTTCCCCTAAATTCTACTGGGCAAGAGAACCAAGTGTAGACCTCACATTTGGGGGGACTTGAGCTGTATTCCTATAATGCACGCGCAGTAGAGCCTGCTTCAGAGTAGATATGTAATGCAATGCATAGGAGAGCACACCATATAGCAACGGGATTTCTTGGTAAAAGCCCTCCAGTCTCAGGACTATCAGAGTTTGGACAGGGACCCAAATCCAGTACAGCCCCGGCAGACAACCGCAGGCTTCTGGCTAAATATAAGCCTCCAAGCCTCTCTAGCCAGCCTTCTGGAGACACTTCTCAGGCCACACCCGCAATTCGGGTCACACTTGTTTTTCCCTGCTGCACCTCACCAGCAGCAGAGACAGCCCTGCTCCAAGGCTCCTTGAGTGTTTTGGCCTGGCTGGAATGTGTCCTTGAACTGTGATAAAGCCTCTTGTTTACTTGGATGGAGAGAGGTGTTTGTAAAACACACAGAGAGAGAGAGAGAGATAGACTTTTGCATGGCTGGAATGTAGTCTGTTGTACATCTGTTGCCCCACCCACTTTGTCTCTGGCCCCACCCACTGCTGGCAGGTACCTCCTCCCAAGCATGAGGCAATGCAGCCAGTGGATTCCATGCCCCTGCCATATAGTATGCCCCAAACTCATCAGAAACAATGCAATCTTTTACATTTCTATGCAGAAGGAAGTCCCATTGAATTCAGTAAAATTTACTCCCAGGCAAGGGGTAGAAGGATTGCACCATCTGGGTGCTAGGTGGTTGCTGTAGACAGCAGAAATGCCATGGTCCTTGCTCTGAGGCTGAACTCAGAGACGAGACTGAAGACTGCTCAGGAGTAGGTGAATGGAGTGTGGGGCAGAGGAAATTAGGACCTATAGACATAACACTGCCCAGAAGTGATCATGGAAACTATAGCTCTATAAGGGGGGATAGTAAGGGAACAGACCATAGTTTACAAGGATCTTCCTCAATGTGGCATAAACCTAGTATGTATAAGTTTGTGGTCTGCAGAGATACGTGATACAGAAGTTGTTCAGGAAAGTCTTTCTTCAAGGTATTGCTCCTGAGAACTTAGAGCAGAAAACAGACATGGATGTATTAGTGGAAAAGAAGAGGATACTCTCGACATATGAGTTAAGGCGCTGGGAATCACAAGAGGGGAGCACTGTTGTACTCATGGTTCTGCTTTATGGTTTCCCATGGGCATCTGGTTGGCCACTGTGAGGACAGGATGGTAGATTAGACGAGCCTTTGGCCTGATCTAACAGGGTTCTTTTGTTCTTATGACTGAAGTCTCGGGGACAGACACCGATGGGTGAAAGGAGGGCAAGAAAGCATGGCAGTGGGAGGGATTTGGGAGAAATTTATAGAGGGAGTTTGCAAGAGGACCTCAGGTAAAAAGGTAAAGGAGAGGTTGAGTGCTTGCTATTAGTTATAGCAGGATAGTCAACATGGTGCCCTCCATATGTTATTGGACTCCACTTCCCATCATCTTTGACCACTGGCTATGTTGACTGGGGTTGATAGGAGTTGGATTCTAACAGCATCTAAAAGACACTGTGTTGGCTACCCAAATGTTATGCTTCTAAGCATGTTTAAAGCTGTAGTCTATACTTACTTACCCAGAGTAAGACTCAGCATTAGCCATCATATTTGAAGCAGTTTTACTCCTGTTGTGGTCAAGTGGGAAGAGAAAATTGGTCCTGAGAAATGGCTTAAAAGTAAAGGTAAAGGGACCTCTGACCATTAGGTCCAGTCGCGGATGACTCTAGGGTTGCGGCGCTGGATTATGGAGAAAGCTAGAGAGTTCCAGAAAGACATCTACTTCTGCTTCATTGACTATGCAAAAGCTTTTGACTGTGTCGACCACGGCAAACTATGGCAAGTTCTTAAAGAAATGGGAGTGCCAGATCACCTCATCTGTCTCCTGAGAAATCTCTATGTGGGACAAGAAGCTACAGTTAGAACTGGATATGGAACAACTGATTGGTTCAAAATTGGGAAAGGAGTACGACAAGGCTGTATTTTGTCCCCCTGCTTATTTAACTTATATGCAGAATTCATCATGCGAAAGGCTGGGCTGGATGAATCCCTAGCCGGAATTAAGATTGCCGGAAGAAATATCAACAACCTCAGATATGCAGATGACACAACCTTGATGGCAGAAAGTGAGGAGGAATTAAAGAACCTTTTAATGAGGGTGAAAGAGGAGAGCGCAAAATATGGTCTGAAGCTCAACATCAAAAAAACGAAGATCATGGCCACTGGTCCCATCACCTCCTGGCAAATAGAAGGGGAAGAAATGGAGGTAGTGAGAGATTTTACTTTCTTGGGCTCAATGATCACTGCAGATGGTGACAGCAGCCACGAAATTAAAAGACGCCTGCTTCTTGGGAGAAGGGCAATGACAGGCCTAGACAGCATCTTGAGAAGTAGAGACATCACCTTGCCAACAAAGGTTCGTATAGTTAAAGCTATGGTTTTCCCAGTAGTGATGTATGGAAGTGAGAGCTGGACCATAAAGAAGGCTGATCGCCGAAGAATTGATGCTTTTGAATTATGGTGCTGGAGGAGACTCTTGAGAGTCCCATGGACTGCAAGAAGATCAAACCTCTCCATACTGAAGGAAATCAACCCTGAGTGCTCACTGGAAGGACAGATTGTGAAGCTGAGGCTCCAGTACTTTGGCCACCTCATGAGAAGAGAAGACTCCCTGGAGAAGACCCTGATGTTGGGAAAGATGGAGGGCACAAGGAGAAGGGGACGGCAGAGGACGAGATGGTTGGATAGTGTTTTCGAGGTTACCAGCATGAGTTTGAGCAAACTGCGGGAGGCAGTGGAGGACAGAGGTGCCTGGCGTTCTCTGGTCCATGGGGTCACGAAGAGTCGGACACGACTAAACGACTAAACAACAACAACAACAACAACAACTTCATGCGTTCGAACTGCTAGGTTGGCAGGAGCTGGGACCGAGCAATGGGAGCTCACCCTGCTGCAGGGATTCGGACTGCCAACCTTCTGATCGGCAAGCCCTAGTCTCTGTGGTTTAACCCACAGTGCCACCCACGTCCCAAGAAATGGCTTAGGTGTTTCCTATTCCATCCAGAATTGTTCCTGAATATCCCTACTTCCTCCAAACTCAATATTTCACCCTTCAGGTCACCACTTACTCTACAAAAGCCTATTTCAATAAACAAGATTACTGATTTGTTTACTGGGCCATTGTTCTGCCCTTTGGCTTCAGGTTAGCCAAAGGAGACTCTATCTACTGGTTACTCAGCGATATGCTCATCATTTGTACAATTGAACCCAGGAAGAAACATCTTCTTGTTTGTACACCACATCAGAGGGCCTAAGCAATCAAGGGGCAACAGGACAATGTTCTTTATGCCATGTAGGGCAAAGGTCTCCTCCTGGCAAGGCAAAGCAACTGGGGAGAACAATAACGAGAAGAAAGAGGGGAGGGAGTAGGCATCAAGTTTTTCTGTTTCAATTGTCACAGTAGATTTTCTGGTGGTGATCAGGGCCAGGCAGACTTCAGGCTTGTGGAAACTACCTTAAACACACACCCACACACCAAAGATCCACTAACTCTTAAACTACAGTCCATACACACTGGTACAAAACAGTAGCTTAGGAGAGGGGCCAACATACACTTAGAATTAAGGAAATCAGTGCTCAGAATCAGTTTCCTAAACTGAGAGCTCCCAGTCTTGTCACTCAAAAATCTACTCCTGGTTCTCCTCACCCCAACCTTTTTCATCTCAGCCACCTGATTTGGTGGAGAGAGGTGATTTGTTGCTGCTGCTCCTTCCTGTTCTACTTCAAATCACAGACTACCAGTAGATTCCAATCTACTTTCTGCCTAGGGCCTTTCAGATACATGTACATAAAGCTCCTTTATTTCCATGGGACCAAAATGTCACATAGGCAGGGCATATGCAAAAGAGAAAAGGGCTCCTGCCTCTTTCTGTGTTTTCTTGCAAGCTGGTAGTTTCTCTTCTCCATCACTACATCGGGTGCAGGAGCCCTGTCCATTTTTGCACCTGGCTACGTCAGTCCCACAGCCTTACAGTTCCATTCGCAGTGGCAGTCAAATATTTGGATTTAACTCACTTTGATTTCACTCTAGAGGTCCTTTTTATTGCCCGTTCATTTGTGCTTATGATGGTGAGTTTCCATTTGTTGCATATCCACAACTTCTAAATGAAATCCTGTAACTTTTCATGCCACATATGTTCCGTGGCGTTGTTGGGGGGGGTGTTCCATTTTTGCTGTATTATAAAGCAATAATCCGGTAACATAAGGAAAGCATTACAGAACAAAGACATCAATGGGATGGAGTGTGGACAATCCAGTCAAGATCCTCCATTACTATACTATTCCTGCATTAATGGTATGTTGCAGAATAGACTCACATGGAAAAGCCCTAATAGCGAGAAGCCGCCCTAGATCCCATGGGTGGTACCTCATTCTTAACCTTTCTTTAACTTGAAAGTGCCATGAGTTCTAAAGGGGCTTACACCATCAAAGTAAGACTGCTAAAAGTTGCAGTCCCATGAATCTGGGAGGAAGTTGACAGAAATCATTATTACTTCCGAGTAAGCACTCATGCCTGGAGGGCTGGGCAGCTGACCCCCTTTGTTCACTTATTTGATACTAAATTGGCTTATCAGTGATACTTACCTGCAGGTAAAGGAGCATAGGATTGGGATGCAGGGCCGCTAGCCTAAGTAGCTTCCTCTCCGGTATCTCCTTTATTACCTACCGGCTACGCCTTGACGTGAGTAGTCAGCGGGACTTATCTTCAGTAAACTCGGAATTAAATCTCATTGAAAGAAGCTGTGGTGGGTGGGGTACAGCTCTACTTGGATTAAACTGGGAGAGGGGGAGGCTAGATGTTTGCAATTTTTGCAGGAAAAGGACATACTTATTGGCATTGGGCAGTGATTGTCAACCTACGATTTAAAATCTGCTGCACTTAATTTGGGGACTGGGGAGGTGAGTGTTTGCAATGATTGGGAATTGCCGATTCATAGTCGATCGATTCAAGTCATCCGCTTGAAGTCTCTCAGAGCTAAACCATCAGTCCACCTCCATCGGCTGAAGTGGGGTTGTTCGGTGGATTCCACACAGTGGCCGGCGCGTGAAATGCATTGTAGACAAAAGCGTGGGACCGTGCGCCTGTTTACTTAGTAACAAGACCAGCCGAGTTCAGCGCGACTTAGTACACTGGCTTGGGATAGAAGGCTCCGATCTGAGAATAGGTAACCCTTATCCAAGTTGATTTGTGTGTTTTCACTTTAAGGAGTTTCAGTTCGCTTTAAATCTCTCTCTCTCTCCTCTCTCTCTCTCTCTCTCTCTCTCTGTGTGTGTGTGTGTGTGTTTTGAGACTCATTGGTTGGGACAGGAATGGTGCGTGTGTGTTCGGTAAGTGTTCTTGCTCACCCTGTGGGAGGGTGAGGAGGTTCAGCAATCTAATTAGCCGAGTCTTCGTACGGATCTTGAAAAGCGTAAATCTTTCCTGGTTCCTGGAAGATTAACTGTCCCGGCCTACCGGGGACGACTATTGAGAGCTACATCTGTCTAGTCTGCGTATCAAACGAGGCATTTAGCAAGCCAAATCATATGCCCTTAAAATATTTAACTATCACTGCATTAAATACACCTTTAAAGTCAGCTTGCACAGTTGTGAATAGAAATTGGATTAAAGATTGGACACATATTTCTCCGGACATATATTTCAAATTGGGGTGGGAGGGTTCTGCTGATAAGAATTGTATTTCGAGAGATACTCAGGTATGCATCCTGTATGTCTGTGTGTAGTCATTGTGTGTGTCATGCACCGTTAAAGCTGGCGTGAAAAGGTAATAAAACACTCACAAAAACCGCACACACTTCTTCAGCGATATTCATTGACCGTCAATGAAATAACACAATTTGGGAACAATTCAGAGATTATATACGTACTTCATTTCCCGTGTCCAAAGTTTGGAAGTCTTGTAGATAGAGCTGAATAAAATATAGTTAAAGTTGTTGCCCTGGTGAAACCCCCAGCGGGTGGGTGTGTATATCGTGCTAGTGGGAATGCAAAGCACAATTTACATTTTAAATCCATTTAACAACCCAATGAAAAGTTCTCCTCGTCCCTCCCCTAATCCTTGCAAGTACGTTTTGTCCTTCCTGAAATAAATTCCCTGGCATTCGCGGATTCAGTTCCTCTGGTTTTTCTTCCCTTTTATTATCTGTTAGCTCTTCAAGCTCACTTTGACGTTTTACCTTCCGTTAAGTGCAGACTGTTAAAATGCCGAAGAACCGAAGATGTAAAACAACAGCAAACAAAATAACACCGCTAAATTGTGAAGTGTGTTTCCAGGAACGTAATCCTAACAGTTTTACGAGCGAGGAACAAAGAGACCCAATTCTCTCTTTGTGCTTTTGGGTGCCTGAAGTGTGCCCCGATCCTAAGCGCGTTTCCTCGGAGATAAGCCCCCCCCCCGTGTTCAACGAAGCTAACACCCCCCCACCACGTGTGTGTACATACAAGCTTTAAAATATAGCGATCTTAGTTTATTGATCCAGTAATCCTAGAAGAAGAGGCGGCGATCTTTATTTCCGTCGTCAGGAGCAAGCGAATGCTCGGGAAGATGGAGGAATAGGCAGCCGCTCGCCGTTTGCCGCTGCAGAAACATCAAGAAGCCGCCCAAGTCTCTTGGCTTTTTTCTCCTTCCAGCTTTTAATTCCTTCCCTGACGAAACGTGCTGGGTTCAGCCGAGCCGAGCTCCTGAAGGCAATCAATAGCCCGTCTATATTCATAAAACTTTCAAAACATCCGCTCTTCTTACAGGCCCACTTCTGTCCATCCACACACGCACGCGGGGAGGGGGGGCGTGCCAAGATCTCCCCTTCAAACGCTGCCTGCCTACTTTACAGGGAAACCAGGCGGGGGGGGCGGAGCGGGGAGCAGCGCGGAAAGTGACGCCCTTCGATGGG
>NW_028153365.1:0-71000 GCF_964106915.1 Podarcis gaigeae
CCAGAAATCGCAAAGTATGTGTAATGAGTCCCAAATAACACAAAACCGTCTTTTCGCTTCCATATGCGTAGAAAGAAGACGAATAAGCATTGCTAGGGCTTATTTCAATTCGCATGGTGTTTTATGGGTGTGCACCAGAATCACCTCCAACCAAAGCAAAAAGGTGTTTTGGGTTCCATCCACTTAAAAAGAAAGACGATAAAGCTCTGATTGGTTTTGTTGCAAATTGGTGTTTTTGGGGTTAGAATGCACATTCACCCAAAAATCTCAGAGTGAAATGTTTCTTAACAGCCGTAATCAAGCATAGGTGTTTTGGTTCCATGTCAATAGAAAGCAGACGAAAAAGTTTGGATTGTTCTTTCCATGTTCTTTCCACCCACAAATAGCAAAGCGAAGTGTACTGAGCCTAAACCTCCCCAAACAGGTTGTTTTGCGTTCCAGCTACATAGAAAGAAGAATTTTGGATTTCGCTTCTTTCAGATCGTGTTCCGTGGTGTTATGCTCATTAACCCAGAAATCGCAAAGTATGTGTAATGAGTCCCAAATAACACAAAACCATCTTTTCGCTTCCATCGGCGTAAAAAGAAGACGAATAAGCATTGCTAGGGCTTATTTCAATTCGCATGGTGTTTTATGGGTGTGCACCAGAATCACCTCCAACCAAAGCAAAAAGGTGTTTTGGGTTCCATCCACTTAAAAAGAAAGACGATAAAGCTCTGATTGGTTTTGTTGCAAATTGGTGTTTTTGGGGTTAGAATGCACATTCACCCAAAAATCTCAGAGTGAAATGTTTCTTAGCAGCCGTAATCAAGCATAGGTGTTTTGGTTCCATGTCAATAGAAAGCAGACGAAAAAGTTTGGATTGTTCTTTCCATGTTCTTTCCACCCACAAATAGCAAAGCGAAGTGTACTGAGCCTAAACCTCCCCAAACAGGTTGTTTTGCGTTCCAGCTACATAGAAAGAAGAATTTTGGATTTCGCTTCTTTCAGATCGTGTTCCGTGGTGTTATGCTCATTAACCCAGAAATTGCAAAGTATGTGTAATGAGTCCCAAATAACACAAAACCATCTTTTCGCTTCCATCGGCGTATAAAGAAGACGAATAAGCATTGCTAGGGCTTATTTCAATTCGCATGGTGTTTTATGGGTGTGCACCAGAATCACCTCCAACCAAAGCAAAAAGGTGTTTTGGGTTCCATCCACTTAAAAAGAAAGACGATAAAGCTCTGATTGGTTTTGTTGCAAATTGGTGTTTTTGGGGTTAGAATGCACATTCACCCAAAAATCTCAGAGTGAAATGTTTCTTAACAGCCGTAATCAAGCATAGGTGTTTTGGTTCCATGTCAATAGAAAGCAGACGAAAAAGTTTGGATTGTTCTTTCCATGTTCTTTCCACCCACAAATAGCAAAGCGAAGTGTACTGAGCCTAAACCTCCCCAAACAGGTTGTTTTGCGTTCCAGCTACATAGAAAGAAGAATTTTGGATTTCGCTTCTTTCAGATCGTGTTCCGTGGTGTTATGCTCATTAACCCAGAAATCGCAAAGTATGTGTAATGAGTCCCAAATAACACAAAACTGTCTTTTCGCTTCCATCGGCGTAGAAAGAAGACGAATAAGCATCGATAGGGCTTATTTCAATTCGCATGGTGTTTTATGGGTGTGCACCAGAATCACCTCCTACCAAAGCAAAAAGGTGTTTTGGGTTCCATCCACTTAAAAAGAAAGACGATAAAGCTCTGATTGGTTTTGTTGCAAATTGGTGTTTTTGGGGTTAGAATGCACATTCACCCAAAAATCTCAGAGTGAAATGTTTCTTAACAGCCGTAATCAAGCATAGGTGTTTTGGTTCCATGTCAATAGAAAGCAGACGAAAAAGTTTGGATTGTTCTTTCCATGTTCTTTCCACCCACAAATAGCAAAGCGAAGTGTACTGAGCCTAAACCTCCCCAAACAGGTTGTTTTGCGTTCCAGCTACATAGAAAGAAGAATTTTGGATTTCGCTTCTTTCAGATCGTGTTCCGTGGTGTTATGCTCATTAACCCAGAAATCGCAAAGTATGTGTAATGAGTCCCAAATAACACAAAACCATCTTTTCGCTTCCATATGCGTAGAAAGAAGACGAATAAGCATTGCCAGGGCTTATTTCAATTCGCATGGTGTTTTATGGGTGTGCACCAGAATCACCTCCTACCAAAGCAAAAAGGTGTTTTGGGTTCCATCCACTTAAAAAGAAAGACGCTAAAGCTCTGATTGGTTTTGTTGCAAATTGGTGTTTTTGGGGTTAGAATGCACATTCACCCAAAAATCTCAGAGTGAAATGTTTCTTAGCAGCCGTAATCAAGCATAGGTGTTTTGGTTCCATGTCAATAGAAAGCAGACGAAAAAGTTTGGATTGTTCTTTCCATGTTCTTTCCACCCACAAATATCAAAGCGAAGTGTACTGAGCCTAAACCTCCCCAAACAGGTTGTTTTGCGTTCCAGCTACATAGAAAGAAGAATTTTGGATTTCGCTTCTTTCAGATCGTGTTCCGTGGAGTTAATGCTCATTAACCCAGAAATCGCAAAGTATGTGTAATGAGTCCCAAATAACACAAAACCATCTTTTCGCTTCCATATGCGTAGAAAGAAGACGAATAAGCATCGATAGGGCTTATTTCAATTCGCATGGTGTTTTATGGGTGTGCACCAGAATCACCTCCTACCAAAGCAAAAAGGTGTTTTGGGTTCCATCCACTTAAAAAGAAAGACGATAAAGCTCTGATTGGTTTTGTTGCAAATTGGTGTTTTTGGGGTTAGAATGCACATTCACCCAAAAATCTCAGAGTGAAATGTTTCTTAACAGCCGTAATCAAGCATAGGTGTTTTGGTTCCATGTCAATAGAAAGCAGACGAAAAAGTTTGGATTGTTCTTTCCATGTTCTTTCCACCCACAAATAGCAAAGCGAAGTGTACTGAGCCTAAACCTCCCCAAACAGGTTGTTTTGCGTTCCAGCTACATAGAAAGAAGAATTTTGGATTTCGCTTCTTTCAGATCGTGTTCCGTGGTGTTATGCTCATTAACCCAGAAATCGCAAAGTATGTGTAATGAGTCCCAAATAACACAAAACCATCTGTTCGCTTCCATATGCGTAGAAAGAAGACGAATAAGCATTGCCAGGGCTTATTTCAATTCGCATGGTGTTTTATGGGTGTGCACCAGAATCACCTCCTACCAAAGCAAAAAGGTGTTTTGGGTTCCATCCACTTAAAAAGAAAGACGCTAAAGCTCTGATTGGTTTTGTTGCAAATTGGTGTTTTTGGGGTTAGAATGCACATTCACCCAAAAATCTCAGAGTGAAATGTTTCTTAGCAGCCGTAATCAAGCATAGGTGTTTTGGTTCCATGTCAATAGAAAGCAGACGAAAAAGTTTGGATTGTTCTTTCCATGTTCTTTCCACCCACAAATATCAAAGCGAAGTGTACTGAGCCTAAACCTCCTCAAACAGGTTGTTTTGCGTTCCAGCTACATAGAAAGAAGAATTTTGGATTTCGCTTCTTTCAGATCGTGTTCCGTGGTGTTATGCTCATTAACCCAGAAATCGCAAAGTATGTGTAATGAGTCCCAAATAACACAAAACCATCTTTTCGCTTCCATATGCGTAGAAAGAAGACGAATAAGCATTGCCAGGGCTTATTTCAATTCGCATGGTGTTTTATGGGTGTGCACCAGAATCACCTCCTACCAAAGCAAAAAGGTGTTTTGGGTTCCATCCACTTAAAAAGAAAGACGATAAAGCTCTGATTGGTTTTGTTGCAAATTGGTGTTTTTGGGGTTAGAATGCACATTCACCCAAAAATCTCAGAGTGAAATGTTTCTTAGCAGCCGTAATCAAGCATAGGTGTTTTGGTTCCATGTCAATAGAAAGCAGACGAAAAAGTTTGGATTGTTCTTTCCATGTTCTTTCCACCCACAAATATCAAAGCGAAGTGTACTGAGCCTAAACCTCCCCAAACAGGTTGTTTTGCGTTCCAGCTACATAGAAAGAAGAATTTTGGATTTCGCTTCTTTCAGATCGTGTTCCGTGGAGTTAATGCTCATTAACCCAGAAATCGCAAAGTATGTGTAATGAGTCCCAAATAACACAAAACCATATTTTCGCTTCCATCGGCGTACAAAGAAGATGAATAAGCATTGCTAGGGCTTATTTAAATTCGCATGGTGTTTTATGGGTGTGCACCAGAATCACCTCCAACCAAAGCAAAAAGGTGTTTTGGGTTCCATCCACTTAAAAAGAAAGACGATAAAGCTCTGATTGGTTTTGTTGCAAATTGGTGTTTTTGGGGTTAGAATGCACATTCACCCAAAAATCTCAGAGTGAAATGTTTCTTAGCAGCCGTAATCAAGCATAGGTGTTTTGGTTCCATGTCAATAGAAAGCAGACGAAAAAGTTTGGATTGTTCTTTCCATGTTCTTTCCACCCACAAATATCAAAACGAAGTGTACTGAGCCTAAACCTCCCCAAACAGGTTGTTTTGCGTTCCAGCTACATAGAAAGAAGAATTTTGGATTTCGCTTATTTCAGATCGTGTTCCGTGGTGTTAATGCTCATTAACCCAGAAATCGCAAAGTATGTGTAATGAGTCCCAAATAACACAAAACCATCTTTTCGCTTCCATCGGCGTAGAAAGAAGATGAATAAGCATTGCTAGGGCTTATTTCAATTCGCATGGTGTTTTATGGGTGTGCACCAGAATCACCTCCAACCAAAGCAAAAAGGTGTTTAGGGGTTCCATCCACTTAAAAAGAAAGACGATAAAGCTCTGATTGGTTTTGTTGCAATGGTGTTTTTGGGGTTAGAATGCACATTCACCCAAAAATCTCAGAGTGAAATGTTTCTTAGCAGCCGTAATCAAGCATAGGTGTTTTGGTTCCATGTCAATAGAAAGCAGACAAAAAAGTTTGGATTGTTCTTTCCATGTTCTTTCCACCCACAAATAGCAAAGCGAAGTGTACTGAGCCTAAACCTCCCCAAACAGGTTGTTTTGCGTTCCAGCTACATAGAAAGAAGAATTTTGGATTTCGCTTCTTTCAGATCGTGTTCCGTGGTGTTAATGCTCATTAACCCAGAAATCGCAAAGTATGTGTAATGAGTCCCAAATAACACAAAACCGTCTTTTCGCTTCCATATGCGTAGAAAGAAGACGAATAAGCATTGCTAGGGCTTATTTCAATTCGCATGGTGTTTTATGGGTGTGCACCAGAATCACCTCCAACCAAAGCAAAAAGGTGTTTTGGGTTCCATCCACTTAAAAAGAAAGACGATAAAGCTCTGATTGGTTTTGTTGCAAATTGGTGTTTTTGGGGTTAGAATGCACATTCACCCAAAAATCTCAGAGTGAAATGTTTCTTAGCAGCCGTAATCAAGCATAGGTGTTTTGGTTCCATGTCAATAGAAAGCAGACGAAAAAGTTTGGATTGTTCTTTCCATGTTCTTTCCACCCACAAATAGCAAAGCGAAGTGTACTGAGCCTAAACCTCCCCAAACAGGTTGTTTTGCGTTCCAGCTACATAGAAAGAAGAATTTTGGATTTCGCTTCTTTCAGATCGTGTTCCGTGGTGTTAATGCTCATTAACCCAGAAATCGCAAAGTATGTGTAATGAGTCCCAAATAACACAAAACTGTCTTTTCGCTTCCATATGCGTAGAAAGAAGACGAATAAGCATTGCCAGGGCTTATTTCAATTCGCATGGTGTTTTATGGGTGTGCACCAGAATCACCTCCAACCAAAGCAAAAAGGTGTTTTGGGTTCCATCCACTTAAAAAGAAAGACGATAAAGCTCTGATTGGTTTTGTTGCAAATTGGTGTTTTTGGGGTTAGAATGCACATTCACCCAAAAATCTCAGAGTGAAATGTTTCTTAACAGCCGTAATCAAGCATAGGTGTTTTGGTTCCATGTCAATAGAAAGCAGACGAAAAGGTTTGGATTGTTCTTTCCATGTTCTTTCCACCCACAAATAGCAAAGGGAAGTGTACTGAGCCTAAACCTCCCCAAACAGGTTGTTTTGCGTTCCAGCTACATAGAAAGAAGAATTTTGGATTTCGCTTATTTCAGATCGTGTTCCGTGGTGTTAATGCTCATTAACCCAGAAATCGCAAAGTATGTGTAATGAGTCCCAAATAACACAAAACCGTCTTTTCGCTTCCATCGGCGTACAAAGAAGATGAATAAGCATTGCTAGGGCTTATTTAAATTCGCATGGTGTTTTATGGGTGTGCACCAGAATCACCTCCAACAAAAGCAAAAAGGTTTTTTGGGTTCCATCCACTTAAAAAGAAAGACGATAAAGCTCTGATTGGTTTTGTTGCAAATTGGTGTTTTTGGGGTTAGAATGCACATTCACCCAAAAATCTCAGAGTGAAATGTTTCTTAGCAGCCGTAATCAAGCATAGGTGTTTTGGTTCCATGTCAATAGAAAGCAGACAAAAAAGTTTGGATTGTTCTTTCCATGTTCTTTCCACCCACAAATAGCAAAGCGAAGTGTACTGAGCCTAAACCTCCCCAAACAGGTTGTTTTGCGTTCCAGCTACATAGAAAGAAGAATTTTGGATTTCGCTTCTTTCAGATCGTGTTCCGTGGTGTTAATGCTCATTAACCCAGAAATCGCAAAGTATGTGTAATGAGTCCCAAATAACACAAAACCGTCTTTTCGCTTCCATATGCGTAGAAAGAAGACGAATAAGCATTGCTAGGGCTTATTTCAATTCGCATGGTGTTTTATGGGTGTGCACCAGAATCACCTCCAACCAAAGCAAAAAGGTGTTTTGGGTTCCATCCACTTAAAAAGAAAGACGATAAAGCTCTGATTGGTTTTGTTGCAAATTGGTGTTTTTGGGGTTAGAATGCACATTCACCCAAAAATCTCAGAGTGAAATGTTTCTTAACAGCCGTTGTCAGGACTGCCGCTAGGTCCCAGCTCACAGAGGACCAACGCCCAGTGGATATTATATACAAAAGTCTTTATTGAAGTTTAGTTTCCATTTCCAAGCTCTGGGCGCGCAGGCCCACGTCTTAACGCTAGACCGGCTAAGTCCCCTCTGACTCACTGCTCCACCCACACCAGTTTAAGATTCTAGCCTGGCTCCACCTCTTGCGCTGCTCTTTCCTGCGTTGGGTCCTTCTGCCCTCTGGGGTTCCCTCCTTCCTGGACTCCTCTGACGCGGAGCCTCCTGAGTCTTGCCCCTCCCTCCGGCGGGCTTTAGGACCTGGCTCCCTTCCCGGGCTCCCCGCTGTGCCGCGCTCCTGTACATTTGAACTTGGCGCGCGCGCCCAGCCGGTGACTTTCCTTCTGACCGTTTCCCCGCTTCCTGATGTGGGTGTTGCCAAACCTGACTCCTCTCCTCCCTCTGGTGGTGAGGACACTGGTCCCGACTCCTGGGACTCCCCCTCCCCACTGCGCTCTGGTGGAGACGCTGGCCCTGATCTCCAGCTGCTGTTCAGAGACTCCCCGCTGGCCCCTCCCTCTTGAGGTTTCTCCCTTGGAATCTCCCTTGCTCTGGCCACCGGCGCTCCCTTCTGTGAGTCCTCCGATTCGCTAGAGAGGCTTGTGGAATAACTCTGGCCACTGTCACTGCCTGCGCCCCCCTCGTACTCCTCCTCCTCACTCTCCATTTGCTCCCCCTCCTGTGTCTCTCCTTCTGAACCCCTGACATCCATCCCCCCCTCGAAGCCCCCCCTTCCCCCCTCCCCCTCTTCCGGTGCGGGTTCCGGGTGCTCCATTGTTGTAGGGGTGAGTCCAGGATACAGCTCGTCCCCTGAGGCTTGCAACCATCGAGATAAGTCCGGGAAGTCCCCCATGGGCTCGTCGACGACGACCTCCTCCGCTTCCATCTCCTGCGCGGTGTGCTCGAAATCTGCGCTCGACCCCAAATCACCCAAGAGCCCTCCTCCCCCAGTTGTTTGATGGGGGTCCACCTCCCAGGGCCCCTTCGGCATGTCTCTGCGCCAGCCCACCTCGGGTTGGTCCTCCCACCAATAAGATCCCCCCGTGCCAAAACCTGAAAGTGATCCCTCCGGAGAGCTGCCTCCCGGAGCCGAGTCCTCAGCTGACGAGAAACCCCGGAAAGTGCTGGCCGAGAGTGTGGGTGTGAACAAACAATCCTCGAAAAAGCCCGCCGGCATAGGCTTGTGCGGGAAAAGTGTGTGGAATTCTTCCTTGAGCAACTGCTCTTCCACTGCGTAATCCGGCACCCACCTGTTGGCGCTGGCCGGGGTGTCCTCCGTGGCGAGAAGATATTCAATCCCGTCCTCCCCCCACCTTGAGTCTAAAATCTCAGTGGCTTCATTAAGTGGCTCCCCTTTCGGCGACCCCCCTTTTTTGGGCGCTTCTCTGAGCGGGTCTGGCGCCTTCCCCGGTGCTTGAAACCTGTGGGGCTCTCTGTAGGGCGTGAGCACTGATCTATGAAAGACCGGGTGCATTCTGGAACCCTCCGGGAGTGTCAACCGGAAGGCCACTGGGTTGATCTGCGCCTCTACTTGGTAAGGCCCTAGCTGCTTGTGCCCTAGTTTCTTCTTGGCTAACGATCTGGCTGGAACTGCTTGTGCTGCCAACCAGACCCAGTCTCCCACCTGGATGTCCTCCCCAACCCTCCTGTGTCGATCTGCCTGCACTTTGTAAGCCTGTTTTGCCAACTCTAACTGCCTCCTGAGCTGCTCGTGGATCTCCTGCAACTCCGCTGCCACTTCCTCTGCTCCCTGTGGCTCCCCCTCCCGCACTGTGTCCAGACCCGGGAAGGTTCTGGGATGCCTCCCGTAGTTGGCAAAAAATGGGGTCACCCCCGTGGACCCGTGCTTCGTGTTGTTGTAGGCAAACTCGGCCAACGGTAGATAGTCCACCCAGGTCGATGGCTGCTGGTTCGCGTAGCATCTCAGGTACTGCTGCATGATGGCGTTGACCCTTTCCGCCTGCCCGTTAGTTTGCGGGTGTCTCGCCGACGCCAGGCTGACCTTGACGTTCAGGAATCCCATCAGCTTTTGCCAGAAGTTGGAGATGAACTGGCGCCCCCGGTCGGACAAAATAGACCGTGGTAGGCCGTGCACCTTGAACACGTGGTCTATGAACATCTTAGCGGTCTGCTCGGCCGTGGCCACCTTCGCGCACGGAATGAAGTGGGCCATCTTGGTGAACAGGTCCACTACCACGAGCACTGCCGTCTTGCCCCTTGAGCTGGGTAGATCTGTGACAAAGTCCAGGGCTACCCTCTCCCACGGTACGAACGGTGTCTGTAGCGGTTCCAACAGGCCCGCCGGCGGCTGGTGCACAGGCTTAGCCCTTTGGCAGGTGTCGCACCTATTGACATAGTCCGCGACATCCCCCCGCATCTTAGGCCACCAAAAGTCTCTGGCTACTAAGTCCACCGTCTTCTCCTTGCCGAAGTGCCCCGCGCTGGGCGCGTCGTGCAGCTGTTGCAGGACCTTCGCGCGGAGGCTGTCTCCTGGTACGTAGAGGACTCCCTTGCGTAGGAGCAGGCCGTCTCGCACTTGGAATTCGTCGCCCCTCGCCTTGCCACTGCACACCTCCTCCATCTTGGCTCGGGCGAACGAGTCTGTTCGCAGCGCGCGGCGCACCGCGTCCAGGTCCACCGTGGCTGACGCGCATGCCCACGCCTGTGGTGTGAAAATGTGCTTGGCCGCCGCCGGTGCCTCTGCCTCCAGATACTGCGGTTTTCTGGACAGCGCGTCCGCCAAGACGTTGCTGTTTCCTGGGATGTACTCAATTCTGAAGTCGAAATCTGCAAAGAACTCCGCCCAGCGGATGTGTCGCTGGTTCAGGAACCTCGCCGTGCGCCAGTACTCCAAGTTCTTATGGTCTGTGCGGACCTGCACCGTGTGCTTGGCTCCGACGAGGAAGTGCCGCCACGCCTTGAAGGCTGCATGTATGGCCAGCAACTCCCTGTCCCAAATGGTGTAGTTCTGCTCCGCTTTGCTGAGTTTTCTGGAGTAGAAAGCGCACGGCCTCCAGTCCCCCTGGTGGTCTTGCTGCAACAGAACGGCTCCCACGGCCCTGTCTGAGGCGTCCGTCTCCACTCTCATGGGCCTGCTGGGATTTACGTGCAGTAGGTTCTCTTCGGAAGCGAAGAGCTGCTTGAGCTTCTGAAAGGACTGCTCTGCCTGCTCCGTCCAGATGAACCTCTTCTTCTTGGAACTGAGGGTGTCGGTGATGGCCGCTGTCTGCATGGCGAAACCCTTGATGAACTTGCGATAAAAGTTGGCAAAACCGACAAACCTCTGTACTTCCTTCCTATTGCGTGGGCTCTTCCAATCCAGTACTGCACGTACCTTGGCACCGTCCATAGCCAGTCCCTTGTCGGACAGTTTGTAGCCCAAGAAATCCACCTCCGTCTTGTCGAACTGGCACTTCTCCAGCTTGGCGTACAGCCTGTGCTCCCGCAGCCTCTGCAGAACTTCCCTAACATCTCTCTCGTGAGCCTCCGGCGATTCCGAGAAGATTAGGATGTCATCCAGGAAGCAGACGCATTTCTTGTAGAGGAGACCCGCCAAGACATGATGCATGAAGGCTTGAAAGCAGTGGGAACCATTTTTTAATCCAAAAGGCATAACTCTGTATTCATAAGTGCCCAGCGGCGTAAACATGGTTGTTTTCCACTCGTCGCCTTCCCGTACGCGAATGAGATTGTACGCTCCGCGCAGATCCAACTTGGTAAAGATGCGACCCTTCCTCACCGTCGCCAGCAGGTCATCGATCTTGGGCATAGGGAATGCTGAGGGCTTGGTCTTGAGGTTCAAGAAGCGGAAATCAACGACCAGCCTCTTTTGGGGCGTGTCCCGCTTCTTTACAAAGAACACGGGACTGCCTCCTGCCGCCTTGGACTCCCGGATGAATCCCCGCTTCAGGTTGTGATCTATGAACTCCCTGAGCTCTTGCAATTCATCCTCAGACATGGAGTACAGTTTCCCCGTCGGGAGCGTCGCCCCCGGCAGGAGGTCAATCTTGCAGTCGTAGGGTCTGTGGGGTGGCAGCTTATCCGCCTCTTTCTCGCAGAAGACCTCCAAAAACTCCTTGTATTTGTTAGGCACCGCTTGCAACATGCCCAAGTTCAGCTGTGGTCCATCCTCGTGCCCCTCATCTTCCAAGTCCGCCAGGATGCAGTGTTCTGCGCAGTAAGAGGAGCCGAAGGTCAGTTGCCGCTGGTACCAAGCTAATGCCGGGCTGTGCCTATCCAGCCAACTCATTCCCAACACTATGGGCGTGTCTGACAGGCGGGTGACGTTGAAGCTGATGACCTCACGGTGGTTTCCAATGCGCATCACCATTGGCGGCGTCTGCTGTAGCACTTGCCCTCCCAGTAGCTCCCTGCCGTCCACTGTGACGACTTTCAGAGGTACCGCCGCTGGCAGAAGGGCTATGCCATGTTGCTGGAGGAACTGCATGTCTATAAAATCTGCATTGCTCCCCGAATCTACGGTGATGGGAATTTCCACCAGTAGCCCATTGGGGAGCTGAAGGGATGCGGTGAGCTGCACTACTGGTTTGGGTGGGAGGGGGTCGGTGGGCTGTAAGATCCCTGGGGATTGCTTCACTGACTTGTCTGGCTGGTCCCCAGAGACGCCATCTCCAGCCAGACAGTGGAGTTTTCCTGCTGCGACTCCCTCTGCTGAATTGCGTCTGTTACTGTCGCTGCGGCTGCAGTATGCTTGTGAAACCGCTGGGGACACTCTTTTGCCATATGCTGAGCACTGTCGCAGATGTAGCACTTCCTGGTTCCTCTAGGAGGCTTCATCTTGACTGCTCCCGGAGTTAGGGCTCCGACTGTGGAGTGAGCCTTAGCACCACCTATCTCCATCGGCTCCTCTCCCCCTCCCAGCGGAGGCATGGATCGAGCGCGCGCCGCCTCCTTGGGGAAGGGAGGCATTCCTTTCGCTGGCGTGCGTCCCAAATGCCCTTCCTCCCTGCCCCAAGGGCGTCCTTCCAACCGAACCCCAATGGAGAGTGCCCGTTCCACCACTTCCTTGGTGGTTTGGGGTCTTCCCCCCCTTGCGATCTCATCTTTCACAGCTCCGCTCAACCCCTCCCAGAACAGGTCTCTGACGGCAGGCGATTCTTTCTCCCAGGCTAGTACATTCACCAATCCGAAAAAACGTGCATGATATTGCCTCACAGTGGCTTTACCTTGTCTTAGTCCGTGAATCTCCCTCCTAGCGATATCCACATCAATCTCAGATAAAAAACACGCATCCATCACTTTAATGAAGGCAGCCGCATTTTGGAGGGCTGGATCCTTGTCTCTCCATAGATTGCGCAGCCACGATTTTGCCTCCCCCCGCAAATGCGAAATAATAAATCCCACTTTCTCTCCCTCATTTTTAAAGTCTTTGTCAAGCAGCTGCAATGTATAAATCACATCTGCTCTGAAGTTAGGATACTCCTGCAGGTCCCCATTGAAGTGAGATACCAGGCTCCCTCCTCTGTTTCCCAGCCCAATCCCTTCTGGTCTGGTGGCTGGTAGCCTCTGTGTACTTAGGACTTCTAACCTGGTTCGCAGATCCTGGCAGGCAGCAGCTGCTTCCTGTTCTTTCTTTCTGGAAGCCGCAATTTCTGCAGTCAACTGCGTCACTGCGTTTTGCAAACTCGCTATCCTCTCTTCGGTAGTCATTTCCCTGTTTTTCGTGAGCTCGCGAAGCACCAATCTTCTCCCCTCGCTGCTTTCCCGCACTCCACGAGGTTGCAAAATTGGTGAAAATGCAGAGGGGACTTACTGTCAGGACTGCCGCTAGGTCCCAGCTCACAGAGGACCAACGCCCAGTGGATATTATATACAAAAGTCTTTATTGAAGTTTAGTTTCCATTTCCAAGCTCTGGGCGCGCAGGCCCACGTCTTAACGCTAGACCGGCTAAGTCCCCTCTGACTCACTGCTCCACCCACACCAGTTTAAGATTCTAGCCTGGCTCCACCTCTTGCGCTGCTCTTTCCTGCGTTGGGTCCTTCTGCCCTCTGGGGTTCCCTCCTTCCTGGACTCCTCTGACGCGGAGCCTCCTGAGTCTTGCCCCTCCCTCCGGCGGGCTTTAGGACCTGGCTCCCTTCCCGGGCTCCCCGCTGTGCCGCGCTCCTGTACATTTGAACTTGGCGCGCGCGCCCAGCCGGTGACTTTCCTTCTGACCGTTTCCCCGCTTCCTGATGTGGGTGTTGCCAAACCTGACTCCTCTCCTCCCTCTGGTGGTGAGGACACTGGTCCCGACTCCTGGGACTCCCCCTCCCCACTGCGCTCTGGTGGAGACGCTGGCCCTGATCTCCAGCTGCTGTTCAGAGACTCCCCGCTGGCCCCTCCCTCTTGAGGTTTCTCCCTTGGAATCTCCCTTGCTCTGGCCACCGGCGCTCCCTTCTGTGAGTCCTCCGATTCGCTAGAGAGGCTTGTGGAATAACTCTGGCCACTGTCACTGCCTGCGCCCCCCTCGTACTCCTCCTCCTCACTCTCCATTTGCTCCCCCTCCTGTGTCTCTCCTTCTGAACCCCTGACAGCCGTAATCAAGCATAGGTGTTTTGGTTCCATGTCAATAGAAAGCAGACAAAAAAGTTTGGATTGTTCTTTCCATGTTCTTTCCACCCACAAATAGCAAAGCGAAGTGTACTGAGCCTAAACCTCCCCAAACAGGTTGTTTTGCGTTCCAGCTACATAGAAAGAAGAATTTTGGATTTCGCTTCTTTCAGATCGTGTTCCGTGGTGTTATGCTCATTAACCCAGAAATCGCAAAGTATGTGTAATGAGTCCCAAATAACACAAAACCATCTTTTCGCTTCCATCGGCGTAAAAAGAAGACGAATAAGCATTGCTAGGGCTTATTTCAATTCGCATGGTGTTTTATGGGTGTGCACCAGAATCACCTCCAACCAAAGCAAAAAGGTGTTTTGGGTTCCATCCACTTAAAAAGAAAGACGATAAAGCTCTGATTGGTTTTGTTGCAAATTGGTGTTTTTGGGGTTAGAATGCACATTCACCCAAAAATCTCAGAGTGAAATGTTTCTTAGCAGCCGTAATCAAGCATAGGTGTTTTGGTTCCATGTCAATAGAAAGCAGACGAAAAAGTTTGGATTGTTCTTTCCATGTTCTTTCCACCCACAAATAGCAAAGCGAAGTGTACTGAGCCTAAACCTCCCCAAACAGGTTGTTTTGCGTTCCAGCTACATAGAAAGAAGAATTTTGGATTTCGCTTCTTTCAGATCGTGTTCCGTGGTGTTATGCTCATTAACCCAGAAATTGCAAAGTATGTGTAATGAGTCCCAAATAACACAAAACCATCTTTTCGCTTCCATCGGCGTATAAAGAAGACGAATAAGCATTGCTAGGGCTTATTTCAATTCGCATGGTGTTTTATGGGTGTGCACCAGAATCACCTCCAACCAAAGCAAAAAGGTGTTTTGGGTTCCATCCACTTAAAAAGAAAGACGATAAAGCTCTGATTGGTTTTGTTGCAAATTGGTGTTTTTGGGGTTAGAATGCACATTCACCCAAAAATCTCAGAGTGAAATGTTTCTTAACAGCCGTAATCAAGCATAGGTGTTTTGGTTCCATGTCAATAGAAAGCAGACGAAAAAGTTTGGATTGTTCTTTCCATGTTCTTTCCACCCACAAATAGCAAAGCGAAGTGTACTGAGCCTAAACCTCCCCAAACAGGTTGTTTTGCGTTCCAGCTACATAGAAAGAAGAATTTTGGATTTCGCTTCTTTCAGATCGTGTTCCGTGGTGTTATGCTCATTAACCCAGAAATCGCAAAGTATGTGTAATGAGTCCCAAATAACACAAAACTGTCTTTTCGCTTCCATATGCGTAGAAAGAAGACGAATAAGCATTGCCAGGGCTTATTTCAATTCGCATGGTGTTTTATGGGTGTGCACCAGAATCACCTCCTACCAAAGCAAAAAGGTGTTTTGGGTTCCATCCACTTAAAAAGAAAGACGATAAAGCTCTGATTGGTTTTGTTGCAAATTGGTGTTTTTGGGGTTAGAATGCACATTCACCCAAAAATCTCAGAGTGAAATGTTTCTTAACAGCCGTAATCAAGCATAGGTGTTTTGGTTCCATGTCAATAGAAAGCAGACGAAAAAGTTTGGATTGTTCTTTCCATGTTCTTTCCACCCACAAATAGCAAAGCGAAGTGTACTGAGCCTAAACCTCCCCAAACAGGTTGTTTTGCGTTCCAGCTACATAGAAAGAAGAATTTTGGATTTCGCTTCTTTCAGATCGTGTTCCGTGGTGTTATGCTCATTAACCCAGAAATCGCAAAGTATGTGTAATGAGTCCCAAATAACACAAAACCATCTTTTCGCTTCCATATGCGTAGAAAGAAGACGAATAAGCATTGCCAGGGCTTATTTCAATTCGCATGGTGTTTTATGGGTGTGCACCAGAATCACCTCCTACCAAAGCAAAAAGGTGTTTTGGGTTCCATCCACTTAAAAAGAAAGACGCTAAAGCTCTGATTGGTTTTGTTGCAAATTGGTGTTTTTGGGGTTAGAATGCACATTCACCCAAAAATCTCAGAGTGAAATGTTTCTTAGCAGCCGTAATCAAGCATAGGTGTTTTGGTTCCATGTCAATAGAAAGCAGACGAAAAAGTTTGGATTGTTCTTTCCATGTTCTTTCCACCCACAAATATCAAAGCGAAGTGTACTGAGCCTAAACCTCCCCAAACAGGTTGTTTTGCGTTCCAGCTACATAGAAAGAAGAATTTTGGATTTCGCTTCTTTCAGACCGTGTTCCGTGGAGTTAATGCTCATTAACCCAGAAATCGCAAAGTATGTGTAATGAGTCCCAAATAACACAAAACCATCTTTTCGCTTCCATATGCGTAGAAAGAAGACGAATAAGCATCGATAGGGCTTATTTCAATTCGCATGGTGTTTTATGGGTGTGCACCAGAATCACCTCCTACCAAAGCAAAAAGGTGTTTTGGGTTCCATCCACTTAAAAAGAAAGACGATAAAGCTCTGATTGGTTTTGTTGCAAATTGGTGTTTTTGGGGTTAGAATGCACATTCACCCAAAAATCTCAGAGTGAAATGTTTCTTAACAGCCGTAATCAAGCATAGGTGTTTTGGTTCCATGTCAATAGAAAGCAGACGAAAAAGTTTGGATTGTTCTTTCCATGTTCTTTCCACCCACAAATAGCAAAGCGAAGTGTACTGAGCCTAAACCTCCCCAAACAGGTTGTTTTGCGTTCCAGCTACATAGAAAGAAGAATTTTGGATTTCGCTTCTTTCAGATCGTGTTCCGTGGTGTTATGCTCATTAACCCAGAAATCGCAAAGTATGTGTAATGAGTCCCAAATAACACAAAACCATCTTTTCGCTTCCATCGGCGTAAAAAGAAGACGAATAAGCATTGCTAGGGCTTATTTCAATTCGCATGGTGTTTTATGGGTGTGCACCAGAATCACCTCCAACCAAAGCAAAAAGGTGTTTTGGGTTCCATCCACTTAAAAAGAAAGACGATAAAGCTCTGATTGGTTTTGTTGCAAATTGGTGTTTTTGGGGTTAGAATGCACATTCACCCAAAAATCTCAGAGTGAAATGTTTCTTAGCAGCCGTAATCAAGCATAGGTGTTTTGGTTCCATGTCAATAGAAAGCAGACGAAAAAGTTTGGATTGTTCTTTCCATGTTCTTTCCACCCACAAATAGCAAAGCGAAGTGTACTGAGCCTAAACCTCCCCAAACAGGTTGTTTTGCGTTCCAGCTACATAGAAAGAAGAATTTTGGATTTCGCTTCTTTCAGATCGTGTTCCGTGGTGTTATGCTCATTAACCCAGAAATTGCAAAGTATGTGTAATGAGTCCCAAATAACACAAAACCATCTTTTCGCTTCCATCGGCGTATAAAGAAGACGAATAAGCATTGCTAGGGCTTATTTCAATTCGCATGGTGTTTTATGGGTGTGCACCAGAATCACCTCCAACCAAAGCAAAAAGGTGTTTTGGGTTCCATCCACTTAAAAAGAAAGACGATAAAGCTCTGATTGGTTTTGTTGCAAATTGGTGTTTTTGGGGTTAGAATGCACATTCACCCAAAAATCTCAGAGTGAAATGTTTCTTAACAGCCGTAATCAAGCATAGGTGTTTTGGTTCCATGTCAATAGAAAGCAGACGAAAAAGTTTGGATTGTTCTTTCCATGTTCTTTCCACCCACAAATAGCAAAGCGAAGTGTACTGAGCCTAAACCTCCCCAAACAGGTTGTTTTGCGTTCCAGCTACATAGAAAGAAGAATTTTGGATTTCGCTTCTTTCAGATCGTGTTCCGTGGTGTTATGCTCATTAACCCAGAAATCGCAAAGTATGTGTAATGAGTCCCAAATAACACAAAACTGTCTTTTCGCTTCCATCGGCGTAGAAAGAAGACGAATAAGCATCGATAGGGCTTATTTCAATTCGCATGGTGTTTTATGGGTGTGCACCAGAATCACCTCCTACCAAAGCAAAAAGGTGTTTTGGGTTCCATCCACTTAAAAAGAAAGACGATAAAGCTCTGATTGGTTTTGTTGCAAATTGGTGTTTTTGGGGTTAGAATGCACATTCACCCAAAAATCTCAGAGTGAAATGTTTCTTAACAGCCGTAATCAAGCATAGGTGTTTTGGTTCCATGTCAATAGAAAGCAGACGAAAAAGTTTGGATTGTTCTTTCCATGTTCTTTCCACCCACAAATAGCAAAGCGAAGTGTACTGAGCCTAAACCTCCCCAAACAGGTTGTTTTGCGTTCCAGCTACATAGAAAGAAGAATTTTGGATTTCGCTTCTTTCAGATCGTGTTCCGTGGTGTTATGCTCATTAACCCAGAAATCGCAAAGTATGTGTAATGAGTCCCAAATAACACAAAACCATCTTTTCGCTTCCATATGCGTAGAAAGAAGACGAATAAGCATTGCCAGGGCTTATTTCAATTCGCATGGTGTTTTATGGGTGTGCACCAGAATCACCTCCTACCAAAGCAAAAAGGTGTTTTGGGTTCCATCCACTTAAAAAGAAAGACGCTAAAGCTCTGATTGGTTTTGTTGCAAATTGGTGTTTTTGGGGTTAGAATGCACATTCACCCAAAAATCTCAGAGTGAAATGTTTCTTAGCAGCCGTAATCAAGCATAGGTGTTTTGGTTCCATGTCAATAGAAAGCAGACGAAAAAGTTTGGATTGTTCTTTCCATGTTCTTTCCACCCACAAATATCAAAGCGAAGTGTACTGAGCCTAAACCTCCCCAAACAGGTTGTTTTGCGTTCCAGCTACATAGAAAGAAGAATTTTGGATTTCGCTTCTTTCAGATCGTGTTCCGTGGAGTTAATGCTCATTAACCCAGAAATCGCAAAGTATGTGTAATGAGTCCCAAATAACACAAAACCATCTTTTCGCTTCCATATGCGTAGAAAGAAGACGAATAAGCATCGATAGGGCTTATTTCAATTCGCATGGTGTTTTATGGGTGTGCACCAGAATCACCTCCTACCAAAGCAAAAAGGTGTTTTGGGTTCCATCCACTTAAAAAGAAAGACGATAAAGCTCTGATTGGTTTTGTTGCAAATTGGTGTTTTTGGGGTTAGAATGCACATTCACCCAAAAATCTCAGAGTGAAATGTTTCTTAACAGCCGTAATCAAGCATAGGTGTTTTGGTTCCATGTCAATAGAAAGCAGACGAAAAAGTTTGGATTGTTCTTTCCATGTTCTTTCCACCCACAAATATCAAAGCGAAGTGTACTGAGCCTAAACCTCCCCAAACAGGTTGTTTTGCGTTCCAGCTACATAGAAAGAAGAATTTTGGATTTCGCTTCTTTCAGATCGTGTTCCGTGGTGTTATGCTCATTAACCCAGAAATCGCAAAGTATGTGTAATGAGTCCCAAATAACACAAAACCATCTTTTCGCTTCCATATGCGTAGAAAGAAGACGAATAAGCATTGCCAGGGCTTATTTCAATTCGCATGGTGTTTTATGGGTGTGCACCAGAATCACCTCCTACCAAAGCAAAAAGGTGTTTTGGGTTCCATCCACTTAAAAAGAAAGACGCTAAAGCTCTGATTGGTTTTGTTGCAAATTGGTGTTTTTGGGGTTAGAATGCACATTCACCCAAAAATCTCAGAGTGAAATGTTTCTTAGCAGCCGTAATCAAGCATAGGTGTTTTGGTTCCATGTCAATAGAAAGCAGACGAAAAAGTTTGGATTGTTCTTTCCATGTTCTTTCCACCCACAAATATCAAAGCGAAGTGTACTGAGCCTAAACCTCCCCAAACAGGTTGTTTTGCGTTCCAGCTACATAGAAAGAAGAATTTTGGATTTCGCTTCTTTCAGATCGTGTTCCGTGGAGTTAATGCTCATTAACCCAGAAATCGCAAAGTATGTGTAATGAGTCCCAAATAACACAAAACCATCTTTTCGCTTCCATCGGCGTAAAAAGAAGACGAATAAGCATTGCTAGGGCTTATTTCAATTCGCATGGTGTTTTATGGGTGTGCACCAGAATCACCTCCTACCAAAGCAAAAAGGTGTTTTGGGTTCCATCCACTTAAAAAGAAAGACGATAAAGCTCTGATTGGTTTTGTTGCAATGGTGTTTTTGGGGTTAGAATGCACATTCACCCAAAAATCTCAGAGTGAAATGTTTCTTAGCAGCCGTAATCAAGCATAGGTGTTTTGGTTCCATGTCAATAGAAAGCAGACAAAAAAGTTTGGATTGTTCTTTCCATGTTCTTTCCACCCACAAATAGCAAAGCGAAGTGTACTGAGCCTAAACCTCCCCAAACAGGTTGTTTTGCGTTCCAGCTACATAGAAAGAAGAATTTTGGATTTCGCTTCTTTCAGATCGTGTTCCGTGGTGTTAATGCTCATTAACCCAGAAATCGCAAAGTATGTGTAATGAGTCCCAAATAACACAAAACCGTCTTTTCGCTTCCATATGCGTAGAAAGAAGACGAATAAGCATTGCCAGGGCTTATTTCAATTCGCATGGTGTTTTATGGGTGTGCACCAGAATCACCTCCTACCAAAGCAAAAAGGTGTTTTGGGTTCCATCCACTTAAAAAGAAAGACGCTAAAGCTCTGATTGGTTTTGTTGCAAATTGGTGTTTTTGGGGTTAGAATGCACATTCACCCAAAAATCTCAGAGTGAAATGTTTCTTAGCAGCCGTAATCAAGCATAGGTGTTTTGGTTCCATGTCAATAGAAAGCAGACGAAAAAGTTTGGATTGTTCTTTCCATGTTCTTTCCACCCACAAATATCAAAGCGAAGTGTACTGAGCCTAAACCTCCCCAAACAGGTTGTTTTGCGTTCCAGCTACATAGAAAGAAGAATTTTGGATTTCGCTTCTTTCAGATCGTGTTCCGTGGAGTTAATGCTCATTAACCCAGAAATCGCAAAGTATGTGTAATGAGTCCCAAATAACACAAAACCATCTTTTCGCTTCCATATGCGTAGAAAGAAGACGAATAAGCATCGATAGGGCTTATTTCAATTCGCATGGTGTTTTATGGGTGTGCACCAGAATCACCTCCTACCAAAGCAAAAAGGTGTTTTGGGTTCCATCCACTTAAAAAGAAAGACGATAAAGCTCTGATTGGTTTTGTTGCAAATTGGTGTTTTTGGGGTTAGAATGCACATTCACCCAAAAATCTCAGAGTGAAATGTTTCTTAACAGCCGTAATCAAGCATAGGTGTTTTGGTTCCATGTCAATAGAAAGCAGACGAAAAAGTTTGGATTGTTCTTTCCATGTTCTTTCCACCCACAAATATCAAAGCGAAGTGTACTGAGCCTAAACCTCCCCAAACAGGTTGTTTTGCGTTCCAGCTACATAGAAAGAAGAATTTTGGATTTCGCTTCTTTCAGATCGTGTTCCGTGGTGTTATGCTCATTAACCCAGAAATCGCAAAGTATGTGTAATGAGTCCCAAATAACACAAAACCATCTTTTCGCTTCCATATGCGTAGAAAGAAGACGAATAAGCATTGCCAGGGCTTATTTCAATTCGCATGGTGTTTTATGGGTGTGCACCAGAATCACCTCCTACCAAAGCAAAAAGGTGTTTTGGGTTCCATCCACTTAAAAAGAAAGACGCTAAAGCTCTGATTGGTTTTGTTGCAAATTGGTGTTTTTGGGGTTAGAATGCACATTCACCCAAAAATCTCAGAGTGAAATGTTTCTTAGCAGCCGTAATCAAGCATAGGTGTTTTGGTTCCATGTCAATAGAAAGCAGACGAAAAAGTTTGGATTGTTCTTTCCATGTTCTTTCCACCCACAAATAGCAAAGCGAAGTGTACTGAGCCTAAACCTCCCCAAACAGGTTGTTTTGCGTTCCAGCTACATAGAAAGAAGAATTTTGGATTTCGCTTCTTTCAGATCGTGTTCCGTGGAGTTAATGCTCATTAACCCAGAAATCGCAAAGTATGTGTAATGAGTCCCAAATAACACAAAACCATCTTTTCGCTTCCATATGCGTAGAAAGAAGACGAATAAGCATCGATAGGGCTTATTTCAATTCGCATGGTGTTTTATGGGTGTGCACCAGAATCACCTCCTACCAAAGCAAAAAGGTGTTTTGGGTTCCATCCACTTAAAAAGAAAGACGATAAAGCTCTGATTGGTTTTGTTGCAAATTGGTGTTTTTGGGGTTAGAATGCACATTCACCCAAAAATCTCAGAGTGAAATGTTTCTTAACAGCCGTAATCAAGCATAGGTGTTTTGGTTCCATGTCAATAGAAAGCAGACGAAAAAGTTTGGATTGTTCTTTCCATGTTCTTTCCACCCACAAATAGCAAAGCGAAGTGTACTGAGCCTAAACCTCCCCAAACAGGTTGTTTTGCGTTCCAGCTACATAGAAAGAAGAATTTTGGAATTCGCTTCTTTCAGATCGTGTTCCGTGGTGTTATGCTCATTAACCCAGAAATCGCAAAGTATGTGTAATGAGTCCCAAATAACACAAAACCATCTTTTCGCTTCCATATGCGTAGAAAGAAGACGAATAAGCATTGCCAGGGCTTATTTCAATTCGCATGGTGTTTTATGGGTGTGCACCAGAATCACCTCCTACCAAAGCAAAAAGGTGTTTTGGGTTCCATCCACTTAAAAAGAAAGACGCTAAAGCTCTGATTGGTTTTGTTGCAAATTGGTGTTTTTGGGGTTAGAATGCACATTCACCCAAAAATCTCAGAGTGAAATGTTTCTTAGCAGCCGTAATCAAGCATAGGTGTTTTGGTTCCATGTCAATAGAAAGCAGACGAAAAAGTTTGGATTGTTCTTTCCATGTTCTTTCCACCCACAAATAGCAAAGCGAAGTGTACTGAGCCTAAACCTCCCCAAACAGGTTGTTTTGCGTTCCAGCTACATAGAAAGAAGAATTTTGGATTTCGCTTCTTTCAGATCGTGTTCCGTGGAGTTAATGCTCATTAACCCAGAAATCGCAAAGTATGTGTAATGAGTCCCAAATAACACAAAACCATCTTTTCGCTTCCATCGGCGTAAAAAGAAGACGAATAAGCATTGCTAGGGCTTATTTCAATTCGCATGGTGTTTTATGGGTGTGCACCAGAATCACCTCCTACCAAAGCAAAAAGGTGTTTTGGGTTCCATCCACTTAAAAAGAAAGACGATAAAGCTCTGATTGGTTTTGTTGCAATGGTGTTTTTGGGGTTAGAATGCACATTCACCCAAAAATCTCAGAGTGAAATGTTTCTTAGCAGCCGTAATCAAGCATAGGTGTTTTGGTTCCATGTCAATAGAAAGCAGACGAAAAAGTTTGGATTGTTCTTTCCATGTTCTTTCCACCCACAAATAGCAAAGCGAAGTGTACTGAGCCTAAACCTCCCCAAACAGGTTGTTTTGCGTTCCAGCTACATAGAAAGAAGAATTTTGGATTTCGCTTCTTTCAGATCGTGTTCCGTGGTGTTAATGCTCATTAACCCAGAAATCGCAAAGTATGTGTAATGAGTCCCAAATAACACAAAACCGTCTTTTCGCTTCCATATGCGTAGAAAGAAGACGAATAAGCATTGCCAGGGCTTATTTCAATTCGCATGGTGTTTTATGGGTGTGCACCAGAATCACCTCCTACCAAAGCAAAAAGGTGTTTTGGGTTCCATCCACTTAAAAAGAAAGACGATAAAGCTCTGATTGGTTTTGTTGCAAATTGGTGTTTTTGGGGTTAGAATGCACATTCACCCAAAAATCTCAGAGTGAAATGTTTCTTAGCAGCCGTAATCAAGCATAGGTGTTTTGGTTCCATGTCAATAGAAAGCAGACGAAAAAGTTTGGATTGTTCTTTCCATGTTCTTTCCACCCACAAATATCAAAGCGAAGTGTACTGAGCCTAAACCTCCCCAAACAGGTTGTTTTGCGTTCCAGCTACATAGAAAGAAGAATTTTGGATTTCGCTTCTTTCAGATCGTGTTCCGTGGAGTTAATGCTCATTAACCCAGAAATCGCAAAGTATGTGTAATGAGTCCCAAATAACACAAAACCATCTTTTCGCTTCAATCGGCGTAAAAAGAAGACGAATAAGCATTGCTAGGGCTTATTTCAATTCGCATGGTGTTTTATGGGTGTGCACCAGAATCACCTCCTACCAAAGCAAAAAGGTGTTTTGGGTTCCATCCACTTAAAAAGAAAGACGATAAAGCTCTGATTGGTTTTGTTGCAATGGTGTTTTTGGGGTTAGAATGCACATTCACCCAAAAATCTCAGAGTGAAATGTTTCTTAGCAGCCGTAATCAAGCATAGGTGTTTTGGTTCCATGTCAATAGAAAGCAGACAAAAAAGTTTGGATTGTTCTTTCCATGTTCTTTCCACCCACAAATAGCAAAGCGAAGTGTACTGAGCCTAAACCTCCCCAAACAGGTTGTTTTGCGTTCCAGCTACATAGAAAGAAGAATTTTGGATTTCGCTTCTTTCAGATCGTGTTCCGTGGTGTTAATGCTCATTAACCCAGAAATCGCAAAGTATGTGTAATGAGTCCCAAATAACACAAAACCGTCTTTTCGCTTCCATATGCGTAGAAAGAAGACGAATAAGCATTGCTAGGGCTTATTTCAATTCGCATGGTGTTTTATGGGTGTGCACCAGAATCACCTCCAACCAAAGCAAAAAGGTGTTTTGGGTTCCATCCACTTAAAAAGAAAGACGATAAAGCTCTGATTGGTTTTGTTGCAAATTGGTGTTTTTGGGGTTAGAATGCACATTCACCCAAAAATCTCAGAGTGAAATGTTTCTTAGCAGCCGTAATCAAGCATAGGTGTTTTGGGTCCATGTCAATAGAAAGCAGACGAAAAAGTTTGGATTGTTCTTTCCATGTTCTTTCCACCCACAAATAGCAAAGCGAAGTGTACTGAGCCTAAACCTCCCCAAACAGGTTGTTTTGCGTTCCAGCTACATAGAAAGAAGAATTTTGGATTTCGCTTCTTTCAGATCGTGTTCCGTGGTGTTAATGCTCATTAACCCAGAAATCGCAAAGTATGTGTAATGAGTCCCAAATAACACAAAACTGTCTTTTCGTTTCCATATGCGTAGAAAGAAGACGAATAAGCATTGCCAGGGCTTATTTCAATTCGCATGGTGTTTTATGGGTGTGCACCAGAATCACCTCCAACCAAAGCAAAAAGGTGTTTTGGGTTCCATCCACTTAAAAAGAAAGACGATAAAGCTCTGATTGGTTTTGTTGCAAATTGGTGTTTTTGGGGTTAGAATGCACATTCACCCAAAAATCTCAGAGTGAAATGTTTCTTAACAGCCGTAATCAAGCATAGGTGTTTTGGTTCCATGTCAATAGAAAGCAGACGAAAAGGTTTGGATTGTTCTTTCCATGTTCTTTCCACCCACAAATAGCAAAGGGAAGTGTACTGAGCCTAAACCTCCCCAAACAGGTTGTTTTGCGTTCCAGCTACATAGAAAGAAGAATTTTGGATTTCGCTTATTTCAGATCGTGTTCCGTGGTGTTAATGCTCATTAACCCAGAAATCGCAAAGTATGTGTAATGAGTCCCAAATAACACAAAACCGTCTTTTCGCTTCCATCGGCGTAGAAAGAAGATGAATAAGCATTGCTAGGGCTTATTTCAATTCGCATGGTGTTTTATGGGTGTGCACCAGAATCACCTCCAACCAAAGCAAAAAGGTTTTTTGGGTTCCATCCACTTAAAAAGAAAGACGATAAAGCTCTGATTGGTTTTGTTGCAAATTGGTGTTTTTGGGGTTAGAATGCACATTCACCCAAAAATCTCAGAGTGAAATGTTTCTTAGCAGCCGTAATCAAGCATAGGTGTTTTGGTTCCATGTCAATAGAAAGCAGACAAAAAAGTTTGGATTGTTCTTTCCATGTTCTTTCCACCCACAAATAGCAAAGCGAAGTGTACTGAGCCTAAACCTCCCCAAACAGGTTGTTTTGCGTTCCAGCTACATAGAAAGAAGAATTTTGGATTTCGCTTCTTTCAGATCGTGTTCCGTGGTGTTAATGCTCATTAACCCAGAAATCGCAAAGTATGTGTAATGAGTCCCAAATAACACAAAACCGTCTTTTCGCTTCCATATGCGTAGAAAGAAGACGAATAAGCATTGCCAGGGCTTATTTCAATTCGCATGGTGTTTTATGGGTGTGCACCAGAATCACCTCCAACCAAAGCAAAAAGGTGTTTTGGGTTCCATCCACTTAAAAAGAAAGACGATAAAGCTCTGATTGGTTTTGTTGCAAATTGGTGTTTTTGGGGTTAGAATGCACATTCACCCAAAAATCTCAGAGTGAAATGTTTCTTAACAGCCGTAATCAAGCATAGGTGTTTTGGTTCCATGTCAATAGAAAGCAGACGAAAAAGTTTGGATTGTTCTTTCCATGTTCTTTCCACCCACAAATAGCAAAGCGAAGTGTACTGAGCCTAAACCTCCCCAAACAGGTTGTTTTGCGTTCCAGCTACATAGAAAGAAGAATTTTGGATTTCGCTTCTTTCAGATCGTGTTCCGTGGTGTTATGCTCATTAACCCAGAAATCGCAAAGTATGTGTAATGAGTCCCAAATAACACAAAACCATCTTTTCGCTTCCATCGGCGTAAAAAGAAGACGAATAAGCATTGCTAGGGCTTATTTCAATTCGCATGGTGTTTTATGGGTGTGCACCAGAATCACCTCCTACCAAAGCAAAAAGGTGTTTTGGGTTCCATCCACTTAAAAAGAAAGACGATAAAGCTCTGATTGGTTTTGTTGCAATGGTGTTTTTGGGGTTAGAATGCACATTCACCCAAAAATCTCAGAGTGAAATGTTTCTTAGCAGCCGTAATCAAGCATAGGTGTTTTGGTTCCATGTCAATAGAAAGCAGACAAAAAAGTTTGGATTGTTCTTTCCATGTTCTTTCCACCCACAAATAGCAAAGCGAAGTGTACTGAGCCTAAACCTCCCCAAACAGGTTGTTTTGCGTTCCAGCTACATAGAAAGAAGAATTTTGGATTTCGCTTCTTTCAGATCGTGTTCCGTGGTGTTAATGCTCATTAACCCAGAAATCGCAAAGTATGTGTAATGAGTCCCAAATAACACAAAACCGTCTTTTCGCTTCCATATGCGTAGAAAGAAGACGAATAAGCATTGCTAGGGCTTATTTCAATTCGCATGGTGTTTTATGGGTGTGCACCAGAATCACCTCCAACCAAAGCAAAAAGGTGTTTTGGGTTCCATCCACTTAAAAAGAAAGACGATAAAGCTCTGATTGGTTTTGTTGCAAATTGGTGTTTTTGGGGTTAGAATGCACATTCACCCAAAAATCTCAGAGTGAAATGTTTCTTAGCAGCCGTAATCAAGCATAGGTGTTTTGGGTCCATGTCAATAGAAAGCAGACGAAAAAGTTTGGATTGTTCTTTCCATGTTCTTTCCACCCACAAATAGCAAAGCGAAGTGTACTGAGCCTAAACCTCCCCAAACAGGTTGTTTTGCGTTCCAGCTACATAGAAAGAAGAATTTTGGATTTCGCTTCTTTCAGATTGTGTTCCGTGGTGTTAATGCTCATTAACCCAGAAATCGCAAAGTATGTGTAATGAGTCCCAAATAACACAAAACTGTCTTTTCGCTTCCATATGCGTAGAAAGAAGACGAATAAGCATTGCCAGGGCTTATTTCAATTCGCATGGTGTTTTATGGGTGTGCACCAGAATCACCTCCAACCAAAGAAAAAAGGTGTTTTGGGTTCCATCCACTTAAAAAGAAAGACGATAAAGCTCTGATTGGTTTTGTTGCAAATTGGTGTTTTTGGGGTTAGAATGCACATTCACCCAAAAATCTCAGAGTGAAATGTTTCTTAGCAGCCGTAATCAAGCATAGGTGTTTTGGTTCCATGTCAATAGAAAGCAGACGAAAAAGTTTGGATTGTTCTTTCCATGTTCTTTCCACCCACAAATAGCAAAGCGAAGTGTACTGAGCCTAAACCTCCCCAAACAGGTTGTTTTGCGTTCCAGCTACATAGAAAGAAGAATTTTGGATTTCGCTTCTTTCAGATCGTGTTCCGTGGTGTTAATGCTCATTAACCCAGAAATCGCAAAGTATGTGTAATGAGTCCCAAATAACACAAAACTGTCTTTTCGCTTCCATATGCGTAGAAAGAAGACGAATAAGCATTGCCAGGGCTTATTTCAATTCGCATGGTGTTTTATGGGTGTGCACCAGAATCACCTCCAACCAAAGCAAAAAGGTGTTTTGGGTTCCATCCACTTAAAAAGAAAGACGATAAAGCTCTGATTGGTTTTGTTGCAAATTGGTGTTTTTGGGGTTAGAATGCACATTCACCCAAAAATCTCAGAGTGAAATGTTTCTTAACAGCCGTAATCAAGCATAGGTGTTTTGGTTCCATGTCAATAGAAAGCAGACGAAAAGGTTTGGATTGTTCTTTCCATGTTCTTTCCACCCACAAATAGCAAAGGGAAGTGTACTGAGCCTAAACCTCCCCAAACAGGTTGTTTTGCGTTCCAGCTACATAGAAAGAAGAATTTTGGATTTCGCTTATTTCAGATCGTGTTCCGTGGTGTTAATGCTCATTAACCCAGAAATCGCAAAGTATGTGTAATGAGTCCCAAATAACACAAAACCGTCTTTTCGCTTCCATCGGCGTAGAAAGAAGATGAATAAGCATTGCTAGGGCTTATTTCAATTCGCATGGTGTTTTATGGGTGTGCACCAGAATCACCTCCAACCAAAGCAAAAAGGTTTTTTGGGTTCCATCCACTTAAAAAGAAAGACGATAAAGCTCTGATTGGTTTTGTTGCAAATTGGTGTTTTTGGGGTTAGAATGCACATTCACCCAAAAATCTCAGAGTGAAATGTTTCTTAGCAGCCGTAATCAAGCATAGGTGTTTTGGTTCCATGTCAATAGAAAGCAGACAAAAAAGTTTGGATTGTTCTTTCCATGTTCTTTCCACCCACAAATAGCAAAGCGAAGTGTACTGAGCCTAAACCTCCCCAAACAGGTTGTTTTGCGTTCCAGCTACATAGAAAGAAGAATTTTGGATTTCGCTTCTTTCAGATCGTGTTCCGTGGTGTTAATGCTCATTAACCCAGAAATCGCAAAGTATGTGTAATGAGTCCCAAATAACACAAAACCGTCTTTTCGCTTCCATATGCGTAGAAAGAAGACGAATAAGCATTGCTAGGGCTTATTTCAATTCGCATGGTGTTTTATGGGTGTGCACCAGAATCACCTCCAACCAAAGCAAAAAGGTGTTTTGGGTTCCATCCACTTAAAAAGAAAGACGATAAAGCTCTGATTGGTTTTGTTGCAAATTGGTGTTTTTGGGGTTAGAATGCACATTCACCCAAAAATCTCAGAGTGAAATGTTTCTTAACAGCCGTAATCAAGCATAGGTGTTTTGGTTCCATGTCAATAGAAAGCAGACGAAAAAGTTTGGATTGTTCTTTCCATGTTCTTTCCACCCACAAATAGCAAAGCGAAGTGTACTGAGCCTAAACCTCCCCAAACAGGTTGTTTTGCGTTCCAGCTACATAGAAAGAAGAATTTTGGATTTCGCTTCTTTCAGATCGTGTTCCGTGGTGTTATGCTCATTAACCCAGAAATCGCAAAGTATGTGTAATGAGTCCCAAATAACACAAAACCATCTTTTCGCTTCCATCGGCGTAAAAAGAAGACGAATAAGCATTGCTAGGGCTTATTTCAATTCGCATGGTGTTTTATGGGTGTGCACCAGAATCACCTCCTACCAAAGCAAAAAGGTGTTTTGGGTTCCATCCACTTAAAAAGAAAGACGATAAAGCTCTGATTGGTTTTGTTGCAATGGTGTTTTTGGGGTTAGAATGCACATTCACCCAAAAATCTCAGAGTGAAATGTTTCTTAGCAGCCGTAATCAAGCATAGGTGTTTTGGTTCCATGTCAATAGAAAGCAGACAAAAAAGTTTGGATTGTTCTTTCCATGTTCTTTCCACCCACAAATAGCAAAGCGAAGTGTACTGAGCCTAAACCTCCCCAAACAGGTTGTTTTGCGTTCCAGCTACATAGAAAGAAGAATTTTGGATTTCGCTTCTTTCAGATCGTGTTCCGTGGTGTTAATGCTCATTAACCCAGAAATCGCAAAGTATGTTTAATGAGTCCCAAATAACACAAAACCGTCTTTTCGCTTCCATATGCGTAGAAAGAAGACGAATAAGCATTGCTAGGGCTTATTTCAATTCGCATGGTGTTTTATGGGTGTGCACCAGAATCACCTCCAACCAAAGCAAAAAGGTGTTTTGGGTTCCATCCACTTAAAAAGAAAGACGATAAAGCTCTGATTGGTTTTGTTGCAAATTGGTGTTTTTGGGGTTAGAATGCACATTCACCCAAAAATCTCAGAGTGAAATGTTTCTTAGCAGCCGTAATCAAGCATAGGTGTTTTGGGTCCATGTCAATAGAAAGCAGACGAAAAAGTTTGGATTGTTCTTTCCATGTTCTTTCCACCCACAAATAGCAAAGCGAAGTGTACTGAGCCTAAACCTCCCCAAACAGGTTGTTTTGCGTTCCAGCTACATAGAAAGAAGAATTTTGGATTTCGCTTCTTTCAGATCGTGTTCCGTGGTGTTAATGCTCATTAACCCAGAAATCGCAAAGTATGTGTAATGAGTCCCAAATAACACAAAACTGTCTTTTCGCTTCCATATGCGTAGAAAGAAGACGAATAAGCATTGCCAGGGCTTATTTCAATTCGCATGGTGTTTTATGGGTGTGCACCAGAATCACCTCCAACCAAAGCAAAAAGGTGTTTTGGGTTCCATCCACTTAAAAAGAAAGACGATAAAGCTCTGATTGGTTTTGTTGCAAATTGGTGTTTTTGGGGTTAGAATGCACATTCACCCAAAAATCTCAGAGTGAAATGTTTCTTAGCAGCCGTAATCAAGCATAGGTGTTTTGGTTCCATGTCAATAGAAAGCAGACGAAAAGGTTTGGATTGTTCTTTCCATGTTCTTTCCACCCACAAATAGCAAAGGGAAGTGTACTGAGCCTAAACCTCCCCAAACAGGTTGTTTTGCGTTCCAGCTACATAGAAAGAAGAATTTTGGATTTCGCTTATTTCAGATCGTGTTCCGTGGTGTTAATGCTCATTAACCCAGAAATCGCAAAGTATGTGTAATGAGTCCCAAATAACACAAAACCGTCTTTTCGCTTCCATCGGCGTAGAAAGAAGATGAATAAGCATTGCTAGGGCTTATTTCAATTCGCATGGTGTTTTATGGGTGTGCACCAGAATCACCTCCAACCAAAGCAAAAAGGTTTTTTGGGTTCCATCCACTTAAAAAGAAAGACGATAAAGCTCTGATTGGTTTTGTTGCAAATTGGTGTTTTTGGGGTTAGAATGCACATTCACCCAAAAATCTCAGAGTGAAATGTTTCTTAGCAGCCGTAATCAAGCATAGGTGTTTTGGTTCCATGTCAATAGAAAGCAGACAAAAAAGTTTGGATTGTTCTTTCCATGTTCTTTCCACCCACAAATAGCAAAGCGAAGTGTACTGAGCCTAAACCTCCCCAAACAGGTTGTTTTGCGTTCCAGCTACATAGAAAGAAGAATTTTGGATTTCGCTTCTTTCAGATCGTGTTCCGTGGTGTTAATGCTCATTAACCCAGAAATCGCAAAGTATGTGTAATGAGTCCCAAATAACACAAAACCGTCTTTTCGCTTCCATATGCGTAGAAAGAAGACGAATAAGCATTGCTAGGGCTTATTTCAATTCGCATGGTGTTTTATGGGTGTGCACCAGAATCACCTCCAACCAAAGCAAAAAGGTGTTTTGGGTTCCATCCACTTAAAAAGAAAGACGATAAAGCTCTGATTGGTTTTGTTGCAAATTGGTGTTTTTGGGGTTAGAATGCACATTCACCCAAAAATCTCAGAGTGAAATGTTTCTTAACAGCCGTAATCAAGCATAGGTGTTTTGGTTCCATGTCAATAGAAAGCAGACGAAAAAGTTTGGATTGTTCTTTCCATGTTCTTTCCACCCACAAATAGCAAAGCGAAGTGTACTGAGCCTAAACCTCCCCAAACAGGTTGTTTTGCGTTCCAGCTACATAGAAAGAAGAATTTTGGATTTCGCTTCTTTCAGATCGTGTTCCGTGGTGTTATGCTCATTAACCCAGAAATCGCAAAGTATGTGTAATGAGTCCCAAATAACACAAAACCATCTTTTCGCTTCCATCGGCGTAAAAAGAAGACGAATAAGCATTGCTAGGGCTTATTTCAATTCGCATGGTGTTTTATGGGTGTGCACCAGAATCACCTCCTACCAAAGCAAAAAGGTGTTTTGGGTTCCATCCACTTAAAAAGAAAGACGATAAAGCTCTGATTGGTTTTGTTGCAATGGTGTTTTTGGGGTTAGAATGCACATTCACCCAAAAATCTCAGAGTGAAATGTTTCTTAGCAGCCGTAATCAAGCATAGGTGTTTTGGTTCCATGTCAATAGAAAGCAGACAAAAAAGTTTGGATTGTTCTTTCCATGTTCTTTCCACCCACAAATAGCAAAGCGAAGTGTACTGAGCCTAAACCTCCCCAAACAGGTTGTTTTGCGTTCCAGCTACATAGAAAGAAGAATTTTGGATTTCGCTTCTTTCAGATCGTGTTCCGTGGTGTTAATGCTCATTAACCCAGAAATCGCAAAGTATGTTTAATGAGTCCCAAATAACACAAAACCGTCTTTTCGCTTCCATATGCGTAGAAAGAAGACGAATAAGCATTGCTAGGGCTTATTTCAATTCGCATGGTGTTTTATGGGTGTGCACCAGAATCACCTCCAACCAAAGCAAAAAGGTGTTTTGGGTTCCATCCACTTAAAAAGAAAGACGATAAAGCTCTGATTGGTTTTGTTGCAAATTGGTGTTTTTGGGGTTAGAATGCACATTCACCCAAAAATCTCAGAGTGAAATGTTTCTTAGCAGCCGTAATCAAGCATAGGTGTTTTGGGTCCATGTCAATAGAAAGCAGACGAAAAAGTTTGGATTGTTCTTTCCATGTTCTTTCCACCCACAAATAGCAAAGCGAAGTGTACTGAGCCTAAACCTCCCCAAACAGGTTGTTTTGCGTTCCAGCTACATAGAAAGAAGAATTTTGGATTTCGCTTCTTTCAGATCGTGTTCCGTGGTGTTAATGCTCATTAACCCAGAAATCGCAAAGTATGTGTAATGAGTCCCAAATAACACAAAACTGTCTTTTCGCTTCCATATGCGTAGAAAGAAGACGAATAAGCATTGCCAGGGCTTATTTCAATTCGCATGGTGTTTTATGGGTGTGCACCAGAATCACCTCCAACCAAAGCAAAAAGGTGTTTTGGGTTCCATCCACTTAAAAAGAAAGACGATAAAGCTCTGATTGGTTTTGTTGCAAATTGGTGTTTTTGGGGTTAGAATGCACATTCACCCAAAAATCTCAGAGTGAAATGTTTCTTAGCAGCCGTAATCAAGCATAGGTGTTTTGGTTCCATGTCAATAGAAAGCAGACAAAAAAGTTTGGATTGTTCTTTCCATGTTCTTTCCACCCACAAATAGCAAAGCGAAGTGTACTGAGCCTAAACCTCCCCAAACAGGTTGTTTTGCGTTCCAGCTACATAGAAAGAAGAATTTTGGATTTCGCTTCTTTCAGATCGTGTTCCGTGGTGTTAATGCTCATTAACCCAGAAATCGCAAAGTATGTGTAATGAGTCCCAAATAACACAAAACCGTCTTTTCGCTTCCATATGCGTAGAAAGAAGACGAATAAGCATTGCTAGGGCTTATTTCAATTCGCATGGTGTTTTATGGGTGTGCACCAGAATCACCTCCAACCAAAGCAAAAAGGTGTTTTGGGTTCCATCCACTTAAAAAGAAAGACGATAAAGCTCTGATTGGTTTTGTTGCAAATTGGTGTTTTTGGGGTTAGAATGCACATTCACCCAAAAATCTCAGAGTGAAATGTTTCTTAACAGCCGTAATCAAGCATAGGTGTTTTGGTTCCATGTCAATAGAAAGCAGACGAAAAAGTTTGGATTGTTCTTTCCATGTTCTTTCCACCCACAAATAGCAAAGCGAAGTGTACTGAGCCTAAACCTCCCCAAACAGGTTGTTTTGCGTTCCAGCTACATAGAAAGAAGAATTTTGGATTTCGCTTCTTTCAGATCGTGTTCGGTGGTGTTATGCTCATTAACCCAGAAATCGCAAAGTATGTGTAATGAGTCCCAAATAACACAAAACCATCTTTTCGCTTCCATCGGCGTAAAAAGAAGACGAATAAGCATTGCTAGGGCTTATTTCAATTCGCATGGTGTTTTATGGGTGTGCACCAGAATCACCTCCAACCAAAGCAAAAATGTGTTTTGGGTTCCATCCACTTAAAAAGAAAGACGCTAAAGCTCTGATTGGTTTTGTTGCAAATTGGTGTTTTTGGGGTTAGAATGCACATTCACCCAAAAATCTCAGAGTGAAATGTTTCTTAGCAGCCGTAATCAAGCATAGGTGTTTTGGTTCCATGTCAATAGAAAGCAGACGAAAAAGTTTGGATTGTTCTTTCCATGTTCTTTCCACCCACAAATATCAAAGCGAAGTGTACTGAGCCTAAACCTCCCCAAACAGGTTGTTTTGCGTTCCAGCTACATAGAAAGAAGAATTTTGGATTTCGCTTCTTTCAGATCGTGTTCCGTGGAGTTAATGCTCATTAACCCAGAAATCGCAAAGTATGTGTAATGAGTCCCAAATAACACAAAACCATCTTTTCGCTTCCATATGCGTAGAAAGAAGACGAATAAGCATCGATAGGGCTTATTTCAATTCGCATGGTGTTTTATGGGTGTGCACCAGAATCACCTCCAACCAAAGCAAAAAGGTGTTTTGGGTTCCATCTACTTAAAAAGAAAGACGATAAAGCTCTGATTGGTTTTGTTGCAAATTGGTGTTTTTGGGGTTAGAATGCACATTCACCCAAAAATCTCAGAGTGAAATGTTTCTTAACAGCCGTAATCAAGCATAGGTGTTTTGGTTCCATGTCAATAGAAAGCAGACGAAAAAGTTTGGATTGTTCTTTCCATGTTCTTTCCACCCACAAATATCAAAGCGAAGTGTACTGAGCCTAAACCTCCCCAAACAGGTTGTTTTGCGTTCCAGCTACATAGAAAGAAGAATTTTGGATTTCGCTTCTTTCAGATCGTGTTCCGTGGTGTTATGCTCATTAACCCAGAAATCGCAAAGTATGTGTAATGAGTCCCAAATAACACAAAACCATCTTTTCGCTTCCATATGCGTAGAAAGAAGACGAATAAGCATTGCCAGGGCTTATTTCAATTCGCATGGTGTTTTATGGGTGTGCACCAGAATCACCTCCTACCAAAGCAAAAAGGTGTTTTGGGTTCCATCCACTTAAAAAGAAAGACGCTAAAGCTCTGATTGGTTTTGTTGCAAATTGGTGTTTTTGGGGTTAGAATGCACATTCACCCAAAAATCTCAGAGTGAAATGTTTCTTAGCAGCCGTAATCAAGCATAGGTGTTTTGGTTCCATGTCAATAGAAAGCAGACGAAAAAGTTTGGATTGTTCTTTCCATGTTCTTTCCACCCACAAATATCAAAGCGAAGTGTACTGAGCCTAAACCTCCCCAAACAGGTTGTTTTGCGTTCCAGCTACATAGAAAGAAGAATTTTGGATTTCGCTTCTTTCAGATCGTGTTCCGTGGAGTTAATGCTCATTAACCCAGAAATCGCAAAGTATGTGTTATGAGTCCCAAATAACACAAAACCATCTTTTCGCTTCCATCGGCGTAAAAAGAAGACGAATAAGCATTGCTAGGGCTTATTTCAATTCGCATGGTGTTTTATGGGTGTGCACCAGAATCACCTCCTACCAAAGCAAAAAGGTGTTTTGGGTTCCATCCACTTAAAAAGAAAGACGATAAAGCTCTGATTGGTTTTGTTGCAAATTGGTGTTTTTGGGGTTAGAATGCACATTCACCCAAAAATCTCAGAGTGAAATGTTTCTTAACAGCCGTAATCAAGCATAGGTGTTTTGGTTCCATGTCAATAGAAAGCAGACGAAAAAGTTTGGATTGTTCTTTCCATGTTCTTTCCACCCACAAATAGCAAAGCGAAGTGTACTGAGCCTAAACCTCCCCAAACAGGTTGTTTTGCGTTCCAGCTACATAGAAAGAAGAATTTTGGATTTCGCTTCTTTCAGATCGTGTTCCGTGGTGTTATGCTCATTAACCCAGAAATCGCAAAGTATGTGTAATGAGTCCCAAATAACACAAAACCGTCTTTTCGCTTCCATCGGCGTAGAAAGAAGATGAATAAGCATTGCTAGGGCTTATTTCAATTCGCATGGTGTTTTATGGGTGTGCACCAGAATCACCTCCAACCAAAGCAAAAAGGTTTTTTGGGTTCCATCCACTTAAAAAGAAAGACGATAAAGCTCTGATTGGTTTTGTTGCAAATTGGTGTTTTTGGGGTTAGAATGCACATTCACCCAAAAATCTCAGAGTGAAATGTTTCTTAGCAGCCGTAATCAAGCATAGGTGTTTTGGTTCCATGTCAATAGAAAGCAGACAAAAAAGTTTGGATTGTTCTTTCCATGTTCTTTCCACCCACAAATAGCAAAGCGAAGTGTACTGAGCCTAAACCTCCCCAAACAGGTTGTTTTGCGTTCCAGCTACATAGAAAGAAGAATTTTGGATTTCGCTTCTTTCAGATCGTGTTCCGTGGTGTTAATGCTCATTAACCCAGAAATCGCAAAGTATGTGTAATGAGTCCCAAATAACACAAAACCGTCTTTTCGCTTCCATATGCGTAGAAAGAAGACGAATAAGCATTGCTAGGGCTTATTTCAATTCGCATGGTGTTTTATGGGTGTGCACCAGAATCACCTCCAACCAAAGCAAAAAGGTGTTTTGGGTTCCATCCACTTAAAAAGAAAGACGATAAAGCTCTGATTGGTTTTGTTGCAAATTGGTGTTTTTGGGGTTAGAATGCACATTCACCCAAAAATCTCAGAGTGAAATGTTTCTTAACAGCCGTAATCAAGCATAGGTGTTTTGGTTCCATGTCAATAGAAAGCAGACGAAAAAGTTTGGATTGTTCTTTCCATGTTCTTTCCACCCACAAATAGCAAAGCGAAGTGTACTGAGCCTAAACCTCCCCAAACAGGTTGTTTTGCGTTCCAGCTACATAGAAAGAAGAATTTTGGATTTCGCTTCTTTCAGATCGTGTTCCGTGGTGTTATGCTCATTAACCCAGAAATCGCAAAGTATGTGTAATGAGTCCCAAATAACACAAAACCATCTTTTCGCTTCCATCGGCGTAAAAAGAAGACGAATAAGCATTGCTAGGGCTTATTTCAATTCGCATGGTGTTTTATGGGTGTGCACCAGAATCACCTCCAACCAAAGCAAAAATGTGTTTTGGGTTCCATCCACTTAAAAAGAAAGACGCTAAAGCTCTGATTGGTTTTGTTGCAAATTGGTGTTTTTGGGGTTAGAATGCACATTCACCCAAAAATCTCAGAGTGAAATGTTTCTTAGCAGCCGTAATCAAGCATAGGTGTTTTGGTTCCATGTCAATAGAAAGCAGACGAAAAAGTTTGGATTGTTCTTTCCATGTTCTTTCCACCCACAAATATCAAAGCGAAGTGTACTGAGCCTAAACCTCCCCAAACAGGTTGTTTTGCGTTCCAGCTACATAGAAAGAAGAATTTTGGATTTCGCTTCTTTCAGATCGTGTTCCGTGGAGTTAATGCTCATTAACCCAGAAATCGCAAAGTATGTGTAATGAGTCCCAAATAACACAAAACCATCTTTTCGCTTCCATATGCGTAGAAAGAAGACGAATAAGCATCGATAGGGCTTATTTCAATTCGCATGGTGTTTTATGGGTGTGCACCAGAATCACCTCCAACCAAAGCAAAAAGGTGTTTTGGGTTCCATCTACTTAAAAAGAAAGACGATAAAGCTCTGATTGGTTTTGTTGCAAATTGGTGTTTTTGGGGTTAGAATGCACATTCACCCAAAAATCTCAGAGTGAAATGTTTCTTAACAGCCGTAATCAAGCATAGGTGTTTTGGTTCCATGTCAATAGAAAGCAGACGAAAAAGTTTGGATTGTTCTTTCCATGTTCTTTCCACCCACAAATATCAAAGCGAAGTGTACTGAGCCTAAACCTCCCCAAACAGGTTGTTTTGCGTTCCAGCTACATAGAAAGAAGAATTTTGGATTTCGCTTCTTTCAGATCGTGTTCCGTGGTGTTATGCTCATTAACCCAGAAATCGCAAAGTATGTGTAATGAGTCCCAAATAACACAAAACCATCTTTTCGCTTCCATATGCGTAGAAAGAAGACGAATAAGCATTGCCAGGGCTTATTTCAATTCGCATGGTGTTTTATGGGTGTGCACCAGAATCACCTCCTACCAAAGCAAAAAGGTGTTTTGGGTTCCATCCACTTAAAAAGAAAGACGCTAAAGCTCTGATTGGTTTTGTTGCAAATTGGTGTTTTTGGGGTTAGAATGCACATTCACCCAAAAATCTCAGAGTGAAATGTTTCTTAGCAGCCGTAATCAAGCATAGGTGTTTTGGTTCCATGTCAATAGAAAGCAGACGAAAAAGTTTGGATTGTTCTTTCCATGTTCTTTCCACCCACAAATATCAAAGCGAAGTGTACTGAGCCTAAACCTCCCCAAACAGGTTGTTTTGCGTTCCAGCTACATAGAAAGAAGAATTTTGGATTTCGCTTCTTTCAGATCGTGTTCCGTGGAGTTAATGCTCATTAACCCAGAAATCGCAAAGTATGTGTTATGAGTCCCAAATAACACAAAACCATCTTTTCGCTTCCATCGGCGTAAAAAGAAGACGAATAAGCATTGCTAGGGCTTATTTCAATTCGCATGGTGTTTTATGGGTGTGCACCAGAATCACCTCCTACCAAAGCAAAAAGGTGTTTTGGGTTCCATCCACTTAAAAAGAAAGACGATAAAGCTCTGATTGGTTTTGTTGCAAATTGGTGTTTTTGGGGTTAGAATGCACATTCACCCAAAAATCTCAGAGTGAAATGTTTCTTAACAGCCGTAATCAAGCATAGGTGTTTTGGTTCCATGTCAATAGAAAGCAGACGAAAAAGTTTGGATTGTTCTTTCCATGTTCTTTCCACCCACAAATAGCAAAGCGAAGTGTACTGAGCCTAAACCTCCCCAAACAGGTTGTTTTGCGTTCCAGCTACATAGAAAGAAGAATTTTGGATTTCGCTTCTTTCAGATCGTGTTCCGTGGTGTTATGCTCATTAACCCAGAAATCGCAAAGTATGTGTAATGAGTCCCAAATAACACAAAACCATCTTTTCGCTTCCATATGCGTAGAAAGAAGACGAATAAGCATTGCCAGGGCTTATTTCAATTCGCATGGTGTTTTATGGGTGTGCACCAGAATCACCTCCTACCAAAGCAAAAAGGTGTTTTGGGTTCCATCCACTTAAAAAGAAAGACGCTAAAGCTCTGATTGGTTTTGTTGCAAATTGGTGTTTTTGGGGTTAGAATGCACATTCACCCAAAAATCTCAGAGTGAAATGTTTCTTAGCAGCCGTAATCAAGCATAGGTGTTTTGGTTCCATGTCAATAGAAAGCAGACGAAAAAGTTTGGATTGTTCTTTCCATGTTCTTTCCACCCACAAATATCAAAGCGAAGTGTACTGAGCCTAAACCTCCCCAAACAGGTTGTTTTGCGTTCCAGCTACATAGAAAGAAGAATTTTGGATTTCGCTTCTTTCAGATCGTGTTCCGTGGAGTTAATGCTCATTAACGCAGAAATCGCAAAGTATGTGTAATGAGTCCCAAATAACACAAAACCATCTTTTCGCTTCCATCGGCGTAAAAAGAAGACGAATAAGCATTGCTAGGGCTTATTTCAATTCGCATGGTGTTTTATGGGTGTGCACCAGAATCACCTCCAACCAAAGCAAAAAGGTGTTTAGGGGTTCCATCCACTTAAAAAGAAAGACGATAAAGCTCTGATTGGTTTTGTTGCAATGGTGTTTTTGGGGTTAGAATGCACATTCACCCAAAAATCTCAGAGTGAAATGTTTCTTAGCAGCCGTAATCAAGCATAGGTGTTTTGGTTCCATGTCAATAGAAAGCAGACGAAAAAGTTTGGATTGTTCTTTCCATGTTCTTTCCACCCACAAATAGCAAAGCGAAGTGTACTGAGCCTAAACCTCCCCAAACAGGTTGTTTTGCGTTCCAGCTACATAGAAAGAAGAATTTTGGATTTCGCTTCTTTCAGATCGTGTTCCGTGGTGTTAATGCTCATTAACCCAGAAATCGCAAAGTATGTGTAATGAGTCCCAAATAACACAAAACCGTCTTTTCGCTTCCATATGCGTATAAAGAAGACGAATAAGCATTGCTAGGGCTTATTTCAATTCGCATGGTGTTTTATGGGTGTGCACCAGAATCACCTCCAACCAAAGCAAAAAGGTGTTTTGGGTTCCATCCACTTAAAAAGAAAGACGATAAAGCTCTGATTGGTTTTGTTGCAAATTGGTGTTTTTGGGGTTAGAATGCACATTCACCCAAAAATCTCAGAGTGAAATGTTTCTTAGCAGCCGTAATCAAGCATAGGTGTTTTGGTTCCATGTCAATAGAAAGCAGACGAAAAAGTTTGGATTGTTCTTTCCATGTTCTTTCCACCCACAAATAGCAAAGCGAAGTGTACTGAGCCTAAACCTCCCCAAACAGGTTGTTTTGCGTTCCAGCTACATAGAAAGAAGAATTTTGGATTTCGCTTCTTTCAGATCGTGTTCCGTGGTGTTAATGCTCATTAACCCAGAAATCGCAAAGTATGTGTAATGAGTCCCAAATAACACAAAACTGTCTTTTCGCTTCCATATGCGTAGAAAGAAGACGAATAAGCATTGCCAGGGCTTATTTCAATTCGCATGGTGTTTTATGGGTGTGCACCAGAATCACCTCCAACCAAAGCAAAAAGGTGTTTTGGGTTCCATCCACTTAAAAAGAAAGACGATAAAGCTCTGATTGGTTTTGTTGCAAATTGGTGTTTTTGGGGTTAGAATGCACATTCACCCAAAAATCTCAGAGTGAAATGTTTCTTAACAGCCGTAATCAAGCATAGGTGTTTTGGTTCCATGTCAATAGAAAGCAGACGAAAAGGTTTGGATTGTTCTTTCCATGTTCTTTCCACCCACAAATAGCAAAGGGAAGTGTACTGAGCCTAAACCTCCCCAAACAGGTTGTTTTGCGTTCCAGCTACATAGAAAGAAGAATTTTGGATTTCGCTTATTTCAGATCGTGTTCCGTGGTGTTAATGCTCATTAACCCAGAAATCGCAAAGTATGTGTAATGTTTCCCAAATAACACAAAACCGTCTTTTCGCTTCCATCGGCGTAGAAAGAAGATGAATAAGCATTGCTAGGGCTTATTTCAATTCGCATGGTGTTTTATGGGTGTGCACCAGAATCACCTCCAACCAAAGCAAAAAGGTGTTTTGGGTTCCATCCACTTAAAAAGAAAGACGATAAAGCTCTGATTGGTTTTGTTGCAAATTGGTGTTTTTGGGGTTAGAATGCACATTCACCCAAAAATCTCAGAGTGAAATGTTTCTTAGCAGCCGTAATCAAGCATAGGTGTTTTGGTTCCATGTCAATAGAAAGCAGACAAAAAAGTTTGGATTGTTCTTTCCATGTTCTTTCCACCCACAAATAGCAAAGCGAAGTGTACTGAGCCTAAACCTCCCCAAACAGGTTGTTTTGCGTTCCAGCTACATAGAAAGAAGAATTTTGGATTTCGCTTCTTTCAGATCGTGTTCCGTGGTGTTAATGCTCATTAACCCAGAAATCGCAAAGTATGTGTAATGAGTCCCAAATAACACAAAACCGTCTTTTCGCTTCCATATGCGTAGAAAGAAGACGAATAAGCATTGCTAGGGCTTATTTCAATTCGCATGGTGTTTTATGGGTGTGCACCAGAATCACCTCCAACCAAAGCAAAAAGGTGTTTTGGGTTCCATCCACTTAAAAAGAAAGACGATAAAGCTCTGATTGGTTTTGTTGCAAATTGGTGTTTTTGGGGTTAGAATGCACACATTCACCCAAAAATCTCAGAGTGAAATGTTTCTTAACAGCCGTAATCAAGCATAGGTGTTTTGGTTCCATGTCAATAGAAAGCAGACGAAAAAGTTTGGATTGTTCTTTCCATGTTCTTTCCACCCACAAATAGCAAAGCGAAGTGTACTGAGCCTAAACCTCCCCAAACAGGTTGTTTTGCGTTCCAGCTACATAGAAAGAAGAATTTTGGATTTCGCTTCTTTCAGATCGTGTTCCGTGGTGTTATGCTCATTAACCCAGAAATCGCAAAGTATGTGTAATGAGTCCCAAATAACACAAAACCATCTTTTCGCTTCCATCGGCGTAAAAAGAAGACGAATAAGCATTGCTAGGGCTTATTTCAATTCGCATGGTGTTTTATGGGTGTGCACCAGAATCACCTCCAACCAAAGCAAAAATGTGTTTTGGGTTCCATCCACTTAAAAAGAAAGACGCTAAAGCTCTGATTGGTTTTGTTGCAAATTGGTGTTTTTGGGGTTAGAATGCACATTCACCCAAAAATCTCAGAGTGAAATGTTTCTTAGCAGCCGTAATCAAGCATAGGTGTTTTGGTTCCATGTCAATAGAAAGCAGACGAAAAAGTTTGGATTGTTCTTTCCATGTTCTTTCCACCCACAAATAGCAAAGCGAAGTGTACTGAGCCTAAACCTCCCCAAACAGGTTGTTTTGCGTTCCAGCTACATAGAAAGAAGAATTTTGGATTTCGCTTCTTTCAGATCGTGTTCCGTGGTGTTATGCTCATTAACCCAGAAATTGCAAAGTATGTGTAATGAGTCCCAAATAACACAAAACCATCTTTTCGCTTCCATCGGCGTATAAAGAAGACGAATAAGCATTGCTAGGGCTTATTTCAATTCGCATGGTGTTTTATGGGTGTGCACCAGAATCACCTCCAACCAAAGCAAAAAGGTGTTTTGGGTTCCATCCACTTAAAAAGAAAGACGATAAAGCTCTGATTGGTTTTGTTGCAAATTGGTGTTTTTGGGGTTAGAATGCACATTCACCCAAAAATCTCAGAGTGAAATGTTTCTTAACAGCCGTAATCAAGCATAGGTGTTTTGGTTCCATGTCAATAGAAAGCAGACGAAAAAGTTTGGATTGTTCTTTCCATGTTCTTTCCACCCACAAATAGCAAAGCGAAGTGTACTGAGCCTAAACCTCCCCAAACAGGTTGTTTTGCGTTCCAGCTACATAGAAAGAAGAATTTTGGATTTCGCTTCTTTCAGATCGTGTTCCGTGGTGTTATGCTCATTAACCCAGAAATCGCAAAGTATGTGTAATGAGTCCCAAATAACACAAAACTGTCTTTTCGCTTCCATCGGCGTAGAAAGAAGACGAATAAGCATCGATAGGGCTTATTTCAATTCGCATGGTGTTTTATGGGTGTGCACCAGAATCACCTCCTACCAAAGCAAAAAGGTGTTTTGGGTTCCATCCACTTAAAAAGAAAGACGATAAAGCTCTGATTGGTTTTGTTGCAAATTGGTGTTTTTGGGGTTAGAATGCACATTCACCCAAAAATCTCAGAGTGAAATGTTTCTTAACAGCCGTAATCAAGCATAGGTGTTTTGGTTCCATGTCAATAGAAAGCAGACGAAAAAGTTTGGATTGTTCTTTCCATGTTCTTTCCACCCACAAATAGCAAAGCGAAGTGTACTGAGCCTAAACCTCCCCAAACAGGTTGTTTTGCGTTCCAGCTACATAGAAAGAAGAATTTTGGATTTCGCTTCTTTCAGATCGTGTTCCGTGGTGTTATGCTCATTAACCCAGAAATCGCAAAGTATGTGTAATGAGTCCCAAATAACACAAAACCATCTTTTCGCTTCCATATGCGTAGAAAGAAGACGAATAAGCATTGCCAGGGCTTATTTCAATTCGCATGGTGTTTTATGGGTGTGCACCAGAATCACCTCCTACCAAAGGAAAAAAAGGTGTTTTGGGTTCCATCCACTTAAAAAGAAAGACGCTAAAGCTCTGATTGGTTTTGTTGCAAATTGGTGTTTTTGGGGTTAGAATGCACATTCACCCAAAAATCTCAGAGTGAAATGTTTCTTAGCAGCCGTAATCAAGCATAGGTGTTTTGGTTCCATGTCAATAGAAAGCAGACGAAAAAGTTTGGATTGTTCTTTCCATGTTCTTTCCACCCACAAATATCAAAGCGAAGTGTACTGAGCCTAAACCTCCCCAAACAGGTTGTTTTGCGTTCCAGCTACATAGAAAGAAGAATTTTGGATTTCGCTTCTTTCAGATCGTGTTCCGTGGAGTTAATGCTCATTAACCCAGAAATCGCAAAGTATGTGTAATGAGTCCCAAATAACACAAAACCATCTTTTCGCTTCCATATGCGTAGAAAGAAGACGAATAAGCATCGATAGGGCTTATTTCAATTCGCATGGTGTTTTATGGGTGTGCACCAGAATCACCTCCTACCAAAGCAAAAAGGTGTTTTGGGTTCCATCCACTTAAAAAGAAAGACGATAAAGCTCTGATTGGTTTTGTTGCAAATTGGTGTTTTTGGGGTTAGAATGCACATTCACCCAAAAATCTCAGAGTGAAATGTTTCTTAACAGCCGTAATCAAGCATAGGTGTTTTGGTTCCATGTCAATAGAAAGCAGACGAAAAAGTTTGGATTGTTCTTTCCATGTTCTTTCCACCCACAAATATCAAAGCGAAGTGTACTGAGCCTAAACCTCCCCAAACAGGTTGTTTTGCGTTCCAGCTACATAGAAAGAAGAATTTTGGATTTCGCTTCTTTCAGATCGTGTTCCGTGGTGTTATGCTCATTAACCCAGAAATCGCAAAGTATGTGTAATGAGTCCCAAATAACACAAAACCATCTTTTCGCTTCCATATGCGTAGAAAGAAGACGAATAAGTATTGCCAGGGCTTATTTCAATTCGCATGGTGTTTTATGGGTGTGCACCAGAATCACCTCCTACCAAAGCAAAAAGGTGTTTTGGGTTCCATCCACTTAAAAAGAAAGACGCTAAAGCTCTGATTGGTTTTGTTGCAAATTGGTGTTTTTGGGGTTAGAATGCACATTCACCCAAAAATCTCAGAGTGAAATGTTTCTTAGCAGCCGTAATCAAGCATAGGTGTTTTGGTTCCATGTCAATAGAAAGCAGACGAAAAAGTTTGGATTGTTCTTTCCATGTTCTTTCCACCCACAAATATCAAAGCGAAGTGTACTGAGCCTAAACCTCCCCAAACAGGTTGTTTTGCGTTCCAGCTACATAGAAAGAAGAATTTTGGATTTCGCTTCTTTCAGATCGTGTTCCGTGGAGTTAATGCTCATTAACCCAGAAATCGCAAAGTATGTGTAATGAGTCCCAAATAACACAAAACCATCTTTTCGCTTCCATCGGCGTAAAAAGAAGACGAATAAGCATTGCTAGGGCTTATTTCAATTCGCATGGTGTTTTATGGGTGTGCACCAGAATCACCTCCTACCAAAGCAAAAAGGTGTTTTGGGTTCCATCCACTTAAAAAGAAAGACGATAAAGCTCTGATTGGTTTTGTTGCAAATTGGTGTTTTTGGGGTTAGAATGCACATTCACCCAAAAATCTCAGAGTGAAATGTTTCTTAACAGCCGTAATCAAGCATAGGTGTTTTGGTTCCATGTCAATAGAAAGCAGACGAAAAAGTTTGGATTGTTCTTTCCATGTTCTTTCCACCCACAAATAGCAAAGCGAAGTGTACTGAGCCTAAACCTCCCCAAACAGGTTGTTTTGCGTTCCAGCTACATAGAAAGAAGAATTTTGGATTTCGCTTCTGTCAGGACTGCCGCTAGGTCCCAGCTCACAGAGGACCAACGCCCAGTGGATATTATATACAAAAGTCTTTATTGAAGTTTAGTTTCCATTTCCAAGCTCTGGGCGCGCAGGCCCACGTCTTAACGCTAGACCGGCTTAGTCCCCTCTGACTCACTGCTCCACCCACACCAGTTTAAGATTCTAGCCTGGCTCCACCTCTTGCGCTGCTCTTTCCTGCGTTGGGTCCTTCTGCCCTCTGGGGTTCCCTCCTTCCTGGACTCCTCTGACGCGGAGCCTCCTGAGTCTTGCCCCTCCCTCCGGCGGGCTTTAGGACCTGGCTCCCTTCCCGGGCTCCCCGCTGTGCCGCGCTCCTGTACATTTGAACTTGGCGCGCGCGCCCAGCCGGTGACTTTCCTTCTGACCGTTTCCCCGCTTCCTGATGTGGGTGTTGCCAAACCTGACTCCTCTCCTCCCTCTGGTGGTGAGGACACTGGTCCCGACTCCTGGGACTCCCCCTCCCCACTGCGCTCTGGTGGAGACGCTGGCCCTGATCTCCAGCTGCTGTTCAGAGACTCCCCGCTGGCCCCTCCCTCTTGAGGTTTCTCCCTTGGAATCTCCCTTGCTCTGGCCACCGGCGCTCCCTTCTGTGAGTCCTCCGATTCGCTAGAGAGGCTTGTGGAATAACTCTGGCCACTGTCACTGCCTGCGCCCCCCTCGTACTCCTCCTCCTCACTCTCCATTTGCTCCCCCTCCTGTGTCTCTCCTTCTGAACCCCTGACATCCATCCCCCCCTCGAAGCCCCCCCTTCCCCCCTCCCCCTCTTCCGGTGCGGGTTCCGGGTGCTCCATTGTTGTAGGGGTGAGTCCAGGATACAGCTCGTCCCCTGAGGCTTGCAACCATCGAGATAAGTCCGGGAAGTCCCCCATGGGCTCGTCGACGACGACCTCCTCCGCTTCCATCTCCTGCGCGGTGTGCTCGAAATCTGCGCTCGACCCCAAATCACCCAAGAGCCCTCCTTCCGCTGTTGTTTGATGGGGGTCCACCTCCCAGGGCCCCTTCGGCATGTCTCTGCGCCAGCCCACCTCGGGTTGGTCCTCCCACCAATAAGATCCCCCCGTGCCAAAACCTGAAAGTGATCCCTCCGGAGAGCTGCCTCCCGGAGCCGAGTCCTCAGCTGACGAGAAACCCCGGAAAGTGCTGGCCGAGAGTGTGGGTGTGAACAAACAATCCTCGAAAAAGCCCGCCGGCATAGGCTTGTGCGGGAAAAGTGTGTGGAATTCTTCCTTGAGCAACTGCTCTTCCACTGCGTAATCCGGCACCCACCTGTTGGCGCTGGCCGGGGTGTCCTCCGTGGCGAGAAGATATTCAATCCCGTCCTCCCCCCACCTTGAGTCTAAAATCTCAGTGGCTTCATTAAGTGGCTCCCCTTTCGGCGACCCCCCTTTTTTGGGCGCTTCTCTGAGCGGGTCTGGCGCCTTCCCCGGTGCTTGAAACCTGTGGGGCTCTCTGTAGGGCGTGAGCACTGATCTATGAAAGACCGGGTGCATTCTGGAACCCTCCGGGAGTGTCAACCGGAAGGCCACTGGGTTGATCTGCGCCTCTACTTGGTAAGGCCCTAGCTGCTTGTGCCCTAGTTCCTTCTTGGCTAACGATCTGGCTGGAACTGCTTGTGCTGCCAACCAGACCCAGTCTCCCACCTGGATGTCCTCCCCAACCCTCCTGTGTCGATCTGCCTGCACTTTGTAAGCCTGTTTTGCCAACTCTAACTGCCTCCTGAGCTGCTCGTGGATCTCCTGCAACTCCGCTGCCACTTCCTCTGCTCCCTGTGGCTCCCCCTCCCGCACTGTGTCCAGACCCGGGAAGGTTCTGGGATGCCTCCCGTAGTTGGCAAAAAATGGGGTCACCCCCGTGGACCCGTGCTTCGTGTTGTTGTAGGCAAACTCGGCCAACGGTAGATAGTCCACCCAGGTCGATGGCTGCTGGTTCGCGTAGCATCTCAGGTACTGCTGCATGATGGCGTTGACCCTTTCCGCCTGCCCGTTAGTTTGCGGGTGTCTCGCCGACGCCAGGCTGACCTTGACGTTCAGGAATCCCATCAGCTTTTGCCAGAAGTTGGAGATGAACTGGCGCCCCCGGTCGGACAAAATAGACCGTGGTAGGCCGTGCACCTTGAACACGTGGTCTATGAACATCTTAGCGGTCTGCTCGGCCGTGGCCACCTTCGCGCACGGAATGAAGTGGGCCATCTTGGTGAACAGGTCCACTACCACGAGCACTGCCGTCTTGCCCCTTGAGCTGGGTAGATCTGTGACAAAGTCCAGGGCTACCCTCTCCCACGGTACGAACGGTGTCTGTAGCGGTTCCAACAGGCCCGCCGGCGGCTGGTGCACAGGCTTAGCCCTTTGGCAGGTGTCGCACCTATTGACATAGTCCGCGACATCCCCCCGCATCTTAGGCCACCAAAAGTCTCTGGCTACTAAGTCCACCGTCTTCTCCTTGCCGAAGTGCCCCGCGCTGGGCGCGTCGTGCAGCTGTTGCAGGACCTTCGCGCGGAGGCTGTCTCCTGGTACGTAGAGGACTCCCTTGCGTAGGAGCAGGCCGTCTCGCACTTGGAATTCGTCGCCCCTCGCCTTGCCACTGCACACCTCCTCCATCTTGGCTCGGGCGAACGAGTCTGTTCGCAGCGCGCGGCGCACCGCGTCCAGGTCCACCGTGGCTGACGCGCATGCCCACGCCTGTGGTGTGAAAATGTGCTTGGCCGCCGCCGGTGCCTCTGCCTCCAGATACTGCGGTTTTCTGGACAGCGCGTCCGCCAAGACGTTGCTGTTTCCTGGGATGTACTCAATTCTGAAGTCGAAATCTGCAAAGAACTCCGCCCAGCGGATGTGTCGCTGGTTCAGGAACCTCGCCGTGCGCCAGTACTCCAAGTTCTTATGGTCTGTGCGGACCTGCACCGTGTGCTTGGCTCCGACGAGGAAGTGCCGCCACGCCTTGAAGGCTGCATGTATGGCCAGCAACTCCCTGTCCCAAATGGTGTAGTTCTGCTCCGCTTTGCTGAGTTTTCTGGAGTAGAAAGCGCACGGCCTCCAGTCCCCCTGGTGGTCTTGCTGCAACAGAACGGCTCCCACGGCCCTGTCTGAGGCGTCCGTCTCCACTCTCATGGGCCTGCTGGGATTTACGTGCAGTAGGTTCTCTTCGGAAGCGAAGAGCTGCTTGAGCTTCTGAAAGGACTGCTCTGCCTGCTCCGTCCAGATGAACCTCTTCTTCTTGGAACTGAGGGTGTCGGTGATGGCCGCTGTCTGCATGGCGAAACCCTTGATGAACTTGCGATAAAAGTTGGCAAAACCGACAAACCTCTGTACTTCCTTCCTATTGCGTGGGCTCTTCCAATCCAGTACTGCACGTACCTTGGCACCGTCCATAGCCAGTCCCTTGTCGGACAGTTTGTAGCCCAAGAAATCCACCTCCGTCTTGTCGAACTGGCACTTCTCCAGCTTGGCGTACAGCCTGTGCTCCCGCAGCCTCTGCAGAACTTCCCTAACATCTCTCTCGTGAGCCTCCGGCGATTCCGAGAAGATTAGGATGTCATCCAGGAAGCAGACGCACTTCTTGTAGAGGAGACCCGCCAAGACATGATGCATGAAGGCTTGAAAGCAGTGGGAACCATTTTTTAATCCAAAAGGCATAACTCTGTATTCATAAGTGCCCAGCGGCGTAAACATGGTTGTTTTCCACTCGTCGCCTTCCCGTACGCGAATGAGATTGTACGCTCCGCGCAGATCCAACTTGGTAAAGATGCGACCCTTCCTCACCGTCGCCAGCAGGTCATCGATCTTGGGCATAGGGAATGCTGAGGGCTTGGTCTTGAGGTTCAAGAAGCGGAAATCAACGACCAGCCTCTTTTGGGGCGTGTCCCGCTTCTTTACAAAGAACACGGGACTGCCTCCTGCCGCCTTGGACTCCCGGATGAATCCCCGCTTCAGGTTGTGATCTATGAACTCCCTGAGCTCTTGCAATTCATCCTCAGACATGGAGTACAGTTTCCCCGTCGGGAGCGTCGCCCCGGGCAGGAGGTCGATCTTGCAGTCGTAGGGTCTGTGGGGTGGCAGCTTATCCGCCTCTTTCTCGCAGAAGACCTCCAAAAACTCCTTGTATTTGTTAGGCACCGCTTGCAACATGCCCAAGTTCAGCTGTGGTCCATCCTCGTGCCCCTCATCTTCCAAGTCCGCCAGGATGCAGTGTTCTGCGCAGTAAGAGGAGCCGAAGGTCAGTTGCCGCTGGTACCAAGCTAATGCCGGGCTGTGCCTATCCAGCCAACTCATTCCCAACACTATGGGCGTGTCTGACAGGCGGGTGACGTTGAAGCTGATGACCTCACGGTGGTTTCCAATGCGCATCACCATTGGCGGCGTCTGCTGTAGCACTTGCCCTCCCAGTAGCTCCCTGCCGTCCACTGTGACGACTTTCAGAGGTACCGCCGCTGGCAGAAGGGCTATGCCATGTTGCTGGAGGAACTGCATGTCTATAAAATCTGCATTGCTCCCCGAGTCTACGGTGATGGGAATTTCCACCAGTAGCCCATTGGGGAGCTGAAGGGATGCGGTGAGCTGCACTACTGGTTTGGGTGGGAGGGGGTCGGTGGGCTGTAAGATCCCTGGGGATTGCTTCACTGACTTGTCTGGCTGGTCCCCAGAGATGCCATCTCCAGCCAGACAGTGGAGTTTTCCTGCTGCGACTCCCTCTGCTGAATTGCGTCTGTTACTGTCGCTGCGGCTGCAGTATGCTTGTGAAACCGCTGGGGACACTCTTTTGCCATATGCTGAGCACTGTCGCAGATGTAGCACTTCCTGGTTCCTCTAGGAGGCTTCATCTTGACTGCTCCCGGAGTTAGGGCTCCGACTGTGGAGTGAGCCTTAGCACCACCTATCTCCATCGGCTCCTCTCCCCCTCCCAGCGGAGGCATGGATCGAGCGCGCGCCGCCTCCTTGGGGAAGGGAGGCAGTCCTTTCGCTGGCGTGCGTCCCAAATGCCCTTCCTCCCTGCCCCAAGGGCGTCCTTCCAACCGAACCCCAATGGAGAGTGCCCGTTCCACCACTTCCTTGGTGGTTTGGGGTCTTCCCCCCCTTGCGATCTCATCTTTCACAGCTCCGCTCAACCCCTCCCAGAACAGGTCTCTGACGGCAGGCGATTCTTTCTCCCAGGCTAGTACATTCACCAATCCGAAAAAACGTGCATGATATTGCCTCACCGTGGCTTTACCTTGTCTTAGTCCGTGAATCTCCCTCCTAGCGATATCCACATCAATCTCAGATAAAAAACACGCATCCATCACTTTAATGAAGGCAGCCGCATTTTGGAGGGCTGGATCCTTGTCTCTCCATAGATTGCGCAGCCACGATTTTGCCTCCCCCCGCAAATGCGAAATAATAAATCCCACTTTCTCTCCCTCATTTTTAAAGTCTTTGTCAAGCAGCTGCAATGTATAAATCACATCTGCTCTGAAGTTAGGATACTCCTGCAGGTCCCCATTGAAGTGAGATACCAGGCTCCCTCCTCTGTTTCCCAGCCCAATCCCTTCTGGTCTGGTGGCTGGTAGCCTCTGTGTACTCAGCACTTCTAACCTGGTTCGCAGATCCTGGCAGGCAGCAGCTGCTTCCTGTTCTTTCTTTCTGGAAGCCGCAATTTCTGCAGTCAACTGCGTCACTGCGTTTTGCAAACTCGCTATCCTCTCTTCGGTAGTCATTTCCCTGTTTTTCGTGAGCTCGCGAAGCACCAATCTTCACCCCTCGCTGCTTTCCCGCACTCCACGAGGTTGCAAAATTGGTGAAAATGGTGAGGGGACTTACTGTCAGGACTGCCGCTAGGTCCCAGCTCACAGAGGACCAACGCCCAGTGGATATTATATACAAAAGTCTTTATTGAAGTTTAGTTTCCATTTCCAAGCTCTGGGCGCGCAGGCCCACGTCTTAACGCTAGACCGGCTTAGTCCCCTCTGACTCACTGCTCCACCCACACCAGTTTAAGATTCTAGCCTGGCTCCACCTCTTGCGCTGCTCTTTCCTGCGTTGGGTCCTTCTGCCCTCTGGGGTTCCCTCCTTCCTGGACTCCTCTGACGCGGAGCCTCCTGAGTCTTGCCCCTCCCTCCGGCGGGCTTTAGGACCTGGCTCCCTTCCCGGGCTCCCCGCTGTGCCGCGCTCCTGTACATTTGAACTTGGCGCGCGCGCCCAGCCGGTGACTTTCCTTCTGACCGTTTCCCCGCTTCCTGATGTGGGTGTTGCCAAACCTGACTCCTCTCCTCCCTCTGGTGGTGAGGACACTGGTCCCGACTCCTGGGACTCCCCCTCCCCACTGCGCTCTGGTGGAGACGCTGGCCCTGATCTCCAGCTGCTGTTCAGAGACTCCCCGCTGGCCCCTCCCTCTTGAGGTTTCTCCCTTGGAATCTCCCTTGCTCTGGCCACCGGCGCTCCCTTCTGTGAGTCCTCCGATTCGCTAGAGAGGCTTGTGGAATAACTCTGGCCACTGTCACTGCCTGCGCCCCCCTCGTACTCCTCCTCCTCACTCTCCATTTGCTCCCCCTCCTGTGTCTCTCCTTCTGAACCCCTGACAGCTTCTTTCAGATCGTGTTCCGTGGTGTTATGCTCATTAACCCAGAAATCGCAAAGTATGTGTAATGAGTCCCAAATAACACAAAACCATCTTTTCGCTTCCATATGCGTAGAAAGAAGACGAATAAGCATTGCCAGGGCTTATTTCAATTCGCATGGTGTTTTATGGGTGTGCACCAGAATCACCTCCTACCAAAGCAAAAAGGTGTTTTGGGTTCCATCCACTTAAAAAGAAAGACGCTAAAGCTCTGATTGGTTTTGTTGCAAATTGGTGTTTTTGGGGTTAGAATGCACATTCACCCAAAAATCTCAGAGTGAAATGTTTCTTAGCAGCCGTAATCAAGCATAGGTGTTTTGGTTCCATGTCAATAGAAAGCAGACGAAAAAGTTTGGATTGTTCTTTCCATGTTCTTTCCACCCACAAATATCAAAGCGAAGTGTACTGAGCCTAAACCTCCCCAAACAGGTTGTTTTGCGTTCCAGCTACATAGAAAGAAGAATTTTGGATTTCGCTTCTTTCAGATCGTGTTCCGTGGAGTTAATGCTCATTAACCCAGAAATCGCAAAGTATGTGTAATGAGTCCCAAATAACACAAAACCATCTTTTCGCTTCCATCGGCGTAAAAAGAAGACGAATAAGCATTGCTAGGGCTTATTTCAATTCGCATGGTGTTTTATGGGTGTGCACCAGAATCACCTCCTACCAAAGCAAAAAGGTGTTTTGGGTTCCATCCACTTAAAAAGAAAGACGATAAAGCTCTGATTGGTTTTGTTGCAAATTGGTGTTTTTGGGGTTAGAATGCACATTCACCCAAAAATCTCAGAGTGAAATGTTTCTTAGCAGCCGTAATCAAGCATAGGTGTTTTGGTTCCATGTCAATAGAAAGCAGACGAAAAAGTTTGGATTGTTCTTTCCATGTTCTTTCCACCCACAAATAGCAAAGCGAAGTGTACTGAGCCTAAACCTCCCCAAACAGTTTGTTTTGCGTTCCAGCTACATAGAAAGAAGAATTTTGGATTTCGCTTATTTCAGATCGTGTTCCGTGGTGTTAATGCTCATTAACCCAGAAATCGCAAAGTATGTGTAATGAGTCCCAAATAACACAAAACCGTCTTTTCGCTTCCATCGGCGTAGAAAGAAGACGAATAAGCATTGCTAGGGCTTATTTCAATTCGCATGGTGTATTATGGGTGTGCACCAGAATCACCTCCAACCAAAGCAAAAAGGTGTTTTGGGTTCCATCCACTTAAAAAGAAAGACGATAAAGCTCTGATTGGTTTTGTTGCAAATTGGTGTTTTTGGGGTTAGAATGCACATTCACCCAAAAATCTCAGAGTGAAATGTTTCTTAACAGCCGTAATCAAGCATAGGTGTTTTGGTTCCATGTCAATAGAAAGCAGACGAAAAAGTTTGGATTGTTCTTTCCATGTTCTTTCCACCCACAAATATCAAAGCGAAGTGTACTGAGCCTAAACCTCCCCAAACAGGTTGTTTTGCGTTCCAGCTACATAGAAAGAAGAATTTTGGATTTCGCTTCTTTCAGATCGTGTTCCGTGGTGTTATGCTCATTAACCCAGAAATCGCAAAGTATGTGTAATGAGTCCCAATAACACAAAACTGTCTTTTCGCTTCCATATGCGTAGAAAGAAGACGAATAAGCATCGATAGGGCTTATTTCAATTCGCATGGTGTTTTATGGGTGTGCACCAGAATCACCTCCTACCAAAGCAAAAAGGTGTTTTGGGTTCCATCCACTTAAAAAGAAAGACGATAAAGCTCTGATTGGTTTTGTTGCAAATTGGTGTTTTTGGGGTTAGAATGCACATTCACCCAAAAATCTCAGAGTGAAATGTTTCTTAACAGCCGTAATCAAGCATAGGTGTTTTGGTTCCATGTCAATAGAAAGCAGACGAAAAAGTTTGGATTGTTCTTTCCATGTTCTTTCCACCCACAAATAGCAAAGCGAAGTGTACTGAGCCTAAACCTCCCCAAACAGGTTGTTTTGCGTTCCAGCTACATAGAAAGAAGAATTTTGGATTTCGCTTCTTTCAGATCGTGTTCCGTGGTGTTATGCTCATTAACCCAGAAATCGCAAAGTATGTGTAATGAGTCCCAAATAACACAAAACCATCTTTTCGCTTCCATATGCGTAGAAAGAAGACGAATAAGCATTGCCAGGGCTTATTTCAATTCGCATGGTGTTTTATGGGTGTGCACCAGAATCACCTCCTACCAAAGCAAAAAGGTGTTTTGGGTTCCATCCACTTAAAAAGAAAGACGATAAAGCTCTGATTGGTTTTGTTGCAAATTGGTGTTTTTGGGGTTAGAATGCACATTCACCCAAAAATCTCAGAGTGAAATGTTTCTTAACAGCCGTAATCAAGCATAGGTGTTTTGGTTCCATGTCAATAGAAAGCAGACGAAAAAGTTTGGATTGTTCTTTCCATGTTCCTTCCACCCACAAATAGCAAAGCGAAGTGTACTGAGCCTAAACCTCCCCAAACAGGTTGTTTTGCGTTCCAGCTACATAGAAACAAGAATTTTGGATTTCGCTTCTTTCAGATCGTGTTCCGTGGAGTTAATGCTCATTAACCCAGAAATCGCAAAGTATGTGTAATGAGTCCCAAATAACACAAAACCATCTTTTCGCTTCCATCGGCGTAAAAAGAAGACGAATAAGCATTGCTAGGGCTTATTTCAATTCGCATGGTGTTTTATGGGTGTGCACCAGAATCACCTCCTACCAAAGCAAAAAGGTGTTTTGGGTTCCATCCACTTAAAAAGAAAGACGATAAAGCTCTGATTGGTTTTGTTGCAAATTGGTGTTTTTGGGGTTAGAATGCACATTCACCCAAAAATCTCAGAGTGAAATGTTTCTTAACAGCCGTAATCAAGCATAGGTGTTTTGGTTCCATGTCAATAGAAAGCAGACGAAAAAGTTTGGATTGTTCTTTCCATGTTCTTTCCACCCACAAATAGCAAAGCGAAGTGTACTGAGCCTAAACCTCCCCAAACAGGTTGTTTTGCGTTCCAGCTACATAGAAAGAAGAATTTTGGATTTCGCTTCTTTCAGATCGTGTTCCGTGGTGTTATGCTCATTAACCCAGAAATCGCAAAGTATGTGTAATGAGTCCCAAATAACACAAAACCATCTTTTCGCTTCCATATGCGTAGAAAGAAGACGAATAAGCATTGCCAGGGCTTATTTCAATTCGCATGGTGTTTTATGGGTGTGCACCAGAATCACCTCCTACCAAAGCAAAAAGGTGTTTTGGGTTCCATCCACTTAAAAAGAAAGACGCTAAAGCTCTGATTGGTTTTGTTGCAAATTGGTGTTTTTGGGGTTAGAATGCACATTCACCCAAAAATCTCAGAGTGAAATGTTTCTTAGCAGCCGTAATCAAGCATAGGTGTTTTGGTTCCATGTCAATAGAAAGCAGACGAAAAAGTTTGGATTGTTCTTTCCATGTTCTTTCCACCCACAAATATCAAAGCGAAGTGTACTGAGCCTAAACCTCCCCAAACAGGTTGTTTTGCGTTCCAGCTACATAGAAAGAAGAATTTTGGATTTCGCTTCTTTCAGATCGTGTTCCGTGGAGTTAATGCTCATTAACCCAGAAATCGCAAAGTATGTGTAATGAGTCCCAAATAACACAAAACCATCTTTTCGCTTCCATCGGCGTAAAAAGAAGACGAATAAGCATTGCTAGGGCTTATTTCAATTCGCATGGTGTTTTATGGGTGTGCACCAGAATCACCTCCTACCAAAGCAAAAAGGTGTTTTGGGTTCCATCCACTTAAAAAGAAAGACGATAAAGCTCTGATTGGTTTTGTTGCAAATTGGTGTTTTTGGGGTTAGAATGCACATTCACCCAAAAATCTCAGAGTGAAATGTTTCTTAGCAGCCGTAATCAAGCATAGGTGTTTTGGTTCCATGTCAATAGAAAGCAGACGAAAAAGTTTGGATTGTTCTTTCCATGTTCTTTCCACCCACAAATAGCAAAGCGAAGTGTACTGAGCCTAAACCTCCCCAAACAGTTTGTTTTGCGTTCCAGCTACATAGAAAGAAGAATTTTGGATTTCGCTTATTTCAGATCGTGTTCCGTGGTGTTAATGCTCATTAACCCAGAAATCGCAAAGTATGTGTAATGAGTCCCAAATAACACAAAACCGTCTTTTCGCTTCCATCGGCGTAGAAAGAAGACGAATAAGCATTGCTAGGGCTTATTTCAATTCGCATGGTGTTTTATGGGTGTGCACCAGAATCACCTCCAACCAAAGCAAAAAGGTGTTTTGGGTTCCATCCACTTAAAAAGAAAGACGATAAAGCTCTGATTGGTTTTGTTGCAAATTGGTGTTTTTGGGGTTAGAATGCACATTCACCCAAAAACTCAGAGTGAAATGTTTCTTAACAGCCGTAATCAAGCATAGGTGTTTTGGTTCCATGTCAATAGAAAGCAGACGAAAAAGTTTGGATTGTTCTTTCCATGTTCTTTCCACCCACAAATAGCAAAGCGAAGTGTACTGAGCCTAAACCTCCCCAAACAGGTTGTTTTGCGTTCCAGCTACATAGAAAGAAGAATTTTGGATTTCGCTTCTTTCAGATCGTGTTCCATGGTGTTATGCTCATTAACCCAGAAATCGCAAAGTATGTGTAATGAGTCCCAATAACACAAAACTGTCTTTTCGCTTCCATATGCGTAGAAAGAAGACGAATAAGCATCGATAGGGCTTATTTCAATTCGCATGGTGTTTTATGGGTGTGCACCAGAATCACCTCCTACCAAAGCAAAAAGGTGTTTTGGGTTCCATCCACTTAAAAAGAAAGACGATAAAGCTCTGATTGGTTTTGTTGCAAATTGGTGTTTTTGGGGTTAGAATGCACATTCACCCAAAAATCTCAGAGTGAAATGTTTCTTAACAGCCGTAATCAAGCATAGGTGTTTTGGTTCCATGTCAATAGAAAGCAGACGAAAAAGTTTGGATTGTTCTTTCCATGTTCTTTCCACCCACAAATAGCAAAGCGAAGTGTACTGAGCCTAAACCTCCCCAAACAGGTTGTTTTGCGTTCCAGCTACATAGAAAGAAGAATTTTGGATTTCGCTTCTTTCAGATCGTGTTCCGTGGTGTTATGCTCATTAACCCAGAAATCGCAAAGTATGTGTAATGAGTCCCAAATAACACAAAACCATCTTTTCGCTTCCATATGCGTAGAAAGAAGACGAATAAGCATTGCCAGGGCTTATTTCAATTCGCATGGTGTTTTATGGGTGTGCACCAGAATCACCTCCTACCAAAGCAAAAAGGTGTTTTGGGTTCCATCCACTTAAAAAGAAAGACGATAAAGCTCTGATTGGTTTTGTTGCAAATTGGTGTTTTTGGGGTTAGAATGCACATTCACCCAAAAATCTCAGAGTGAAATGTTTCTTAACAGCCGTAATCAAGCATAGGTGTTTTGGTTCCATGTCAATAGAAAGCAGACGAAAAAGTTTGGATTGTTCTTTCCATGTTCCTTCCACCCACAAATAGCAAAGCGAAGTGTACTGAGCCTAAACCTCCCCAAACAGGTTGTTTTGCGTTCCAGCTACATAGAAAGAAGAATTTTGGATTTCGCTTCTTTCAGATCGTGTTCCGTGGTGTTATGCTCATTAACCCAGAAATCGCAAAGTATGTGTAATGAGTCCCAAATAACACAAAACCATCTTTTCGCTTCCATCGGCGTAAAAAGAAGACGAATAAGCATTGCTAGGGCTTATTTCAATTCGCATGGTGTTTTATGGGTGTGCACCAGAATCACCTCCTACCAAAGCAAAAAGGTGTTTTGGGTTCCATCCACTTAAAAAGAAAGACGATAAAGCTCTGATTGGTTTTGTTGCAAATTGGTGTTTTTGGGGTTAGAATGCACATTCACCCAAAAATCTCAGAGTGAAATGTTTCTTAACAGCCGTAATCAAGCATAGGTGTTTTGGTTCCATGTCAATAGAAAGCAGACGAAAAAGTTTGGATTGTTCTTTCCATGTTCCTTCCACCCACAAATAGCAAAGCGAAGTGTACTGAGCCTAAACCTCCCCAAACAGGTTGTTTTGCGTTCCAGCTACATAGAAAGAAGAATTTTGGATTTCGCTTCTTTCAGATCGTGTTCCGTGGTGTTATGCTCATTAACCCAGAAATCGCAAAGTATGTGTAATGAGTCCCAAATAACACAAAACCATCTTTTCGCTTCCATATGCGTAGAAAGAAGACGAATAAGCATTGCCAGGGCTTATTTCAATTCGCATGGTGTTTTATGGGTGTGCACCAGAATCACCTCCTACCAAAGCAAAAAGGTGTTTTGGGTTCCATGCACTTAAAAAGAAAGACGCTAAAGCTCTGATTGGTTTTGTTGCAAATTGGTGTTTTTGGGGTTAGAATGCACATTCACCCAAAAATCTCAGAGTGAAATGTTTCTTAGCAGCCGTAATCAAGCATAGGTGTTTTGGTTCCATGTCAATAGAAAGCAGACGAAAAAGTTTGGATTGTTCTTTCCATGTTCTTTCCACCCACAAATAGCAAAGCGAAGTGTACTGAGCCTAAACCTCCCCAAACAGGTTGTTTTGCGTTCCAGCTACATAGAAACAAGAATTTTGGATTTCGCTTCTTTCAGATCGTGTTCCGTGGAGTTAATGCTCATTAACCCAGAAATCGCAAAGTATGTGTAATGAGTCCCAAATAACACAAAACCATCTTTTCGCTTCCATCGGCGTAAAAAGAAGACGAATAAGCATTGCTAGGGCTTATTTCAATTCGCATGGTGTTTTATGGGTGTGCACCAGAATCACCTCCTACCAAAGCAAAAAGGTGTTTTGGGTTCCATCCACTTAAAAAGAAAGACGATAAAGCTCTGATTGGTTTTGTTGCAAATTGGTGTTTTTGGGGTTAGAATGCACATTCACCCAAAAATCTCAGAGTGAAATGTTTCTTAACAGCCGTAATCAAGCATAGGTGTTTTGGTTCCATGTCAATAGAAAGCAGACGAAAAAGTTTGGATTGTTCTTTCCATGTTCTTTCCACCCACAAATAGCAAAGCGAAGTGTACTGAGCCTAAACCTCCCCAAACAGGTTGTTTTGCGTTCCAGCTACATAGAAAGAAGAATTTTGGATTTCGCTTCTTTCAGATCGTGTTCCGTGGTGTTATGCTCATTAACCCAGAAATCGCAAAGTATGTGTAATGAGTCCCAAATAACACAAAACCATCTTTTCGCTTCCATATGCGTAGAAAGAAGACGAATAAGCATTGCCAGGGCTTATTTCAATTCGCATGGTGTTTTATGGGTGTGCACCAGAATCACCTCCTACCAAAGCAAAAAGGTGTTTTGGGTTCCATCCACTTAAAAAGAAAGACGCTAAAGCTCTGATTGGTTTTGTTGCAAATTGGTGTTTTTGGGGTTAGAATGCACATTCACCCAAAAATCTCAGAGTGAAATGTTTCTTAGCAGCCGTAATCAAGCATAGGTGTTTTGGTTCCATGTCAATAGAAAGCAGACGAAAAAGTTTGGATTGTTCTTTCCATGTTCTTTCCACCCACAAATATCAAAGCGAAGTGTACTGAGCCTAAACCTCCCCAAACAGGTTGTTTTGCGTTCCAGCTACATAGAAAGAAGAATTTTGGATTTCGCTTCTTTCAGATCGTTTTCCGTGGAGTTAATGCTCATTAACCCAGAAATCGCAAAGTATGTGTAATGAGTCCCAAATAACACAAAACCATCTTTTCGCTTCCATCGGCGTAAAAAGAAGACGAATAAGCATTGCTAGGGCTTATTTCAATTCGCATGGTGTTTTATGGGTGTGCACCAGAATCACCTCCTACCAAAGCAAAAAGGTGTTTTGGGTTCCATCCACTTAAAAAGAAAGACGATAAAGCTCTGATTGGTTTTGTTGCAAATTGGTGTTTTTGGGGTTAGAATGCACATTCACCCAAAAATCTCAGAGTGAAATGTTTCTTAGCAGCCGTAATCAAGCATAGGTGTTTTGGTTCCATGTCAATAGAAAGCAGACGAAAAAGTTTGGATTGTTCTTTCCATGTTCTTTCCACCCACAAATAGCAAAGCGAAGTGTACTGAGCCTAAACCTCCCCAAACAGTTTGTTTTGCGTTCCAGCTACATAGAAAGAAGAATTTTGGATTTCGCTTATTTCAGATCGTGTTCCGTGGTGTTAATGCTCATTAACCCAGAAATCGCAAAGTATGTGTAATGAGTCCCAAATAACACAAAACCGTCTTTTCGCTTCCATCGGCGTAGAAAGAAGACGAATAAGCATTGCTAGGGCTTATTTCAATTCGCATGGTGTTTTATGGGTGTGCACCAGAATCACCTCCAACCAAAGCAAAAAGGTGTTTTGGGTTCCATCCACTTAAAAAGAAAGACGATAAAGCTCTGATTGGTTTTGTTGCAAATTGGTGTTTTTGGGGTTAGAATGCACATTCACCCAAAAATCTCAGAGTGAAATGTTTCTTAACAGCCGTAATCAAGCATAGGTGTTTTGGTTCCATGTCAATAGAAAGCAGACGAAAAAGTTTGGATTGTTCTTTCCATGTTCTTTCCACCCACAAATATCAAAGCGAAGTGTACTGAGCCTAAACCTCCCCAAACAGGTTGTTTTGCGTTCCAGCTACATAGAAAGAAGAATTTTGGATTTCGCTTCTTTCAGATCGTGTTCCGTGGTGTTATGCTCATTAACCCAGAAATCGCAAAGTATGTGTAATGAGTCCCAATAACACAAAACTGTCTTTTCGCTTCCATATGCGTAGAAAGAAGACGAATAAGCATCGATAGGGCTTATTTCAATTCGCATGGTGTTTTATGGGTGTGCACCAGAATCACCTCCTACCAAAGCAAAAAGGTGTTTTGGGTTCCATCCACTTAAAAAGAAAGACGCTAAAGCTCTGATTGGTTTTGTTGCAAATTGGTGTTTTTGGGGTTAGAATGCACATTCACCCAAAAATCTCAGAGTGAAATGTTTCTTAACAGCCGTAATCAAGCATAGGTGTTTTGGTTCCATGTCAATAGAAAGCAGACGAAAAAGTTTGGATTGTTCTTTCCATGTTCTTTCCACCCACAAATAGCAAAGCGAAGTGTACTGAGCCTAAACCTCCCCAAACAGGTTGTTTTGCGTTCCAGCTACATAGAAAGAAGAATTTTGGATTTCGCTTCTTTCAGATCGTGTTCCGTGGTGTTATGCTCATTAACCCAGAAATCGCAAAGTATGTGTAATGAGTCCCAAATAACACAAAACCATCTTTTCGCTTCCATATGCGTAGAAAGAAGACGAATAAGCATTGCCAGGGCTTATTTCAATTCGCATGGTGTTTTATGGGTGTGCACCAGAATCACCTCCTACCAAAGCAAAAAGGTGTTTTGGGTTCCATCCACTTAAAAAGAAAGACGATAAAGCTCTGATTGGTTTTGTTGCAAATTGGTGTTTTTGGGGTTAGAATGCACATTCACCCAAAAATCTCAGAGTGAAATGTTTCTTAACAGCCGTAATCAAGCATAGGTGTTTTGGTTCCATGTCAATAGAAAGCAGACGAAAAAGTTTGGATTGTTCTTTCCATGTTCCTTCCACCCACAAATAGCAAAGCGAAGTGTACTGAGCCTAAACCTCCCCAAACAGGTTGTTTTGCGTTCCAGCTACATAGAAAGAAGAATTTTGGATTTCGCTTCTTTCAGATCGTGTTCCGTGGTGTTATGCTCATTAACCCAGAAATCGCAAAGTATGTGTAATGAGTCCCAAATAACACAAAACCATCTTTTCGCTTCCATCGGCGTAAAAAGAAGACGAATAAGCATTGCTAGGGCTTATTTCAATTCGCATGGTGTTTTATGGGTGTGCACCAGAATCACCTCCTACCAAAGCAAAAAGGTGTTTTGGGTTCCATCCACTTAAAAAGAAAGACGATAAAGCTCTGATTGGTTTTGTTGCAAATTGGTGTTTTTGGGGTTAGAATGCACATTCACCCAAAAATCTCAGAGTGAAATGTTTCTTAGCAGCCGTAATCAAGCATAGGTGTTTTGGTTCCATGTCAATAGAAAGCAGACGAAAAAGTTTGGATTGTTCTTTCCATGTTCTTTCCACCCACAAATATCAAAGCGAAGTGTACTGAGCCTAAACCTCCCCAAACAATTTGTTTTGCGTTCCAGCTACATAGAAAGAAGAATTTTGGATTTCGCTTATTTCAGATCGTGTTCCGTGGTGTTAATGCTCATTAACCCAGAAATCGCAAAGTATGTGTAATGAGTCCCAAATAACACAAAACCGTCTTTTCGCTTCCATCGGCGTAGAAAGAAGACGAATAAGCATTGCTAGGGCTTATTTCAATTCGCATGGTGTTTTATGGGTGTGCACCAGAATCACCTCCAACCAAAGCAAAAAGGTGTTTTGGGTTCCATCCACTTAAAAAGAAAGACGATAAAGCTCTGATTGGTTTTGTTGCAAATTGGTGTTTTTGGGGTTAGAATGCACATTCACCCAAAAATCTCAGAGTGAAATGTTTCTTAACAGCCGTAATCAAGCATAGGTGTTTTGGTTCCATGTCAATAGAAAGCAGACGAAAAAGTTTGGATTGTTCTTTCCATGTTCTTTCCACCCACAAATATCAAAGCGAAGTGTACTGAGCCTAAACCTCCCCAAACAGGTTGTTTTGCGTTCCAGCTACATAGAAAGAAGAATTTTGGATTTCGCTTCTTTCAGATCGTGTTCCGTGGTGTTATGCTCATTAACCCAGAAATCGCAAAGTATGTGTAATGAGTCCCAATAACACAAAACTGTCTTTTCGCTTCCATATGCGTAGAAAGAAGACGAATAAGCATCGATAGGGCTTATTTCAATTCGCATGGTGTTTTATGGGTGTGCACCAGAATCACCTCCTACCAAAGCAAAAAGGTGTTTTGGGTTCCATCCACTTAAAAAGAAAGACGCTAAAGCTCTGATTGGTTTTGTTGCAAATTGGTGTTTTTGGGGTTAGAATGCACATTCACCCAAAAATCTCAGAGTGAAATGTTTCTTAACAGCCGTAATCAAGCATAGGTGTTTTGGTTCCATGTCAATAGAAAGCAGACGAAAAAGTTTGGATTGTTCTTTCCATGTTCTTTCCACCCACAAATAGCAAAGCGAAGTGTACTGAGCCTAAACCTCCCCAAACAGGTTGTTTTGCGTTCCAGCTACATAGAAAGAAGAATTTTGGATTTCGCTTCTTTCAGATCGTGTTCCGTGGTGTTATGCTCATTAACCCAGAAATCGCAAAGTATGTGTAATGAGTCCCAAATAACACAAAACCATCTTTTCGCTTCCATATGCGTAGAAAGAAGACGAATAAGCATTGCCAGGGCTTATTTCAATTCGCATGGTGTTTTATGGGTGTGCACCAGAATCACCTCCTACCAAAGCAAAAAGGTGTTTTGGGTTCCATCCACTTAAAAAGAAAGACGATAAAGCTCTGATTGGTTTTGTTGCAAATTGGTGTTTTTGGGGTTAGAATGCACATTCACCCAAAAATCTCAGAGTGAAATGTTTCTTAACAGCCGTAATCAAGCATAGGTGTTTTGGTTCCATGTCAATAGAAAGCAGACGAAAAAGTTTGGATTGTTCTTTCCATGTTCCTTCCACCCACAAATAGCAAAGCGAAGTGTACTGAGCCTAAACCTCCCCAAACAGGTTGTTTTGCGTTCCAGCTACATAGAAAGAAGAATTTTGGATTTCGCTTCTTTCAGATCGTGTTCCGTGGTGTTATGCTCATTAACCCAGAAATCGCAAAGTATGTGTAATGAGTCCCAAATAACACAAAACCATCTTTTCGCTTCCATCGGCGTAAAAAGAAGACGAATAAGCATTGCTAGGGCTTATTTCAATTCGCATGGTGTTTTATGGGTGTGCACCAGAATCACCTCCTACCAAAGCAAAAAGGTGTTTTGGGTTCCATCCACTTAAAAAGAAAGACGATAAAGCTCTGATTGGTTTTGTTGCAAATTGGTGTTTTTGGGGTTAGAATGCACATTCACCCAAAAATCTCAGAGTGAAATGTTTCTTAGCAGCCGTAATCAAGCATAGGTGTTTTGGTTCCATGTCAATAGAAAGCAGACGAAAAAGTTTGGATTGTTCTTTCCATGTTCTTTCCACCCACAAATAGCAAAGCGAAGTGTACTGAGCCTAAACCTCCCCAAACAGTTTGTTTTGCGTTCCAGCTACATAGAAAGAAGAATTTTGGATTTCGCTTATTTCAGATCGTGTTCCGTGGTGTTAATGCTCATTAACCCAGAAATCGCAAAGTATGTGTAATGAGTCCCAAATAACACAAAACCGTCTTTTCGCTTCCATCGGCGTAGAAAGAAGACGAATAAGCATTGCTAGGGCTTATTTCAATTCGCATGGTGTTTTATGGGTGTGCACCAGAATCACCTCCAACCAAAGCAAAAAGGTGTTTTGGGTTCCATCCACTTAAAAAGAAAGACGATAAAGCTCTGATTGGTTTTGTTGCAAATTGGTGTTTTTGGGGTTAGAATGCACATTCACCCAAAAATCTCAGAGTGAAATGTTTCTTAACAGCCGTAATCAAGCATAGGTGTTTTGGTTCCATGTCAATAGAAAGCAGACGAAAAAGTTTGGATTGTTCTTTCCATGTTCTTTCCACCCACAAATATCAAAGCGAAGTGTACTGAGCCTAAACCTCCCCAAACAGGTTGTTTTGCGTTCCAGCTACATAGAAAGAAGAATTTTGGATTTCGCTTCTTTCAGATCGTGTTCCGTGGTGTTATGCTCATTAACCCAGAAATCGCAAAGTATGTGTAATGAGTCCCAATAACACAAAACTGTCTTTTCGCTTCCATATGCGTAGAAAGAAGACGAATAAGCATCGATAGGGCTTATTTCAATTCGCATGGTGTTTTATGGGTGTGCACCAGAATCACCTCCTACCAAAGCAAAAAGGTGTTTTGGGTTCCATCCACTTAAAAAGAAAGACGATAAAGCTCTGATTGGTTTTGTTGCAAATTGGTGTTTTTGGGGTTAGAATGCACATTCACCCAAAAATCTCAGAGTGAAATGTTTCTTAACAGCCGTAATCAAGCATAGGTGTTTTGGTTCCATGTCAATAGAAAGCAGACGAAAAAGTTTGGATTGTTCTTTCCATGTTCTTTCCACCCACAAATAGCAAAGCGAAGTGTACTGAGCCTAAACCTCCCCAAACAGGTTGTTTTGCGTTCCAGCTACATAGAAAGAAGAATTTTGGATTTCGCTTCTTTCAGATCGTGTTCCGTGGTGTTATGCTCATTAACCCAGAAATCGCAAAGTATGTGTAATGAGTCCCAAATAACACAAAACCATCTTTTCGCTTCCATATGCGTAGAAAGAAGACGAATAAGCATTGCCAGGGCTTATTTCAATTCGCATGGTGTTTTATGGGTGTGCACCAGAATCACCTCCTACCAAAGCAAAAAGGTGTTTTGGGTTCCATCCACTTAAAAAGAAAGACGATAAAGCTCTGATTGGTTTTGTTGCAAATTGGTGTTTTTGGGGTTAGAATGCACATTCACCCAAAAATCTCAGAGTGAAATGTTTCTTAACAGCCGTAATCAAGCATAGGTGTTTTGGTTCCATGTCAATAGAAAGCAGACGAAAAAGTTTGGATTGTTCTTTCCATGTTCCTTCCACCCACAAATAGCAAAGCGAAGTGTACTGAGCCTAAACCTCCCCAAACAGGTTGTTTTGCGTTCCAGCTACATAGAAAGAAGAATTTTGGATTTCGCTTCTTTCAGATCGTGTTCCGTGGTGTTATGCTCATTAACCCAGAAATCGCAAAGTATGTGTAATGAGTCCCAAATAACACAAAACCATCTTTTCGCTTCCATATGCGTAGAAAGAAGACGAATAAGCATTGCCAGGGCTTATTTCAATTCGCATGGTGTTTTATGGGTGTGCACCAGAATCACCTCCTACCAAAGCAAAAAGGTGTTTTGGGTTCCATCCACTTAAAAAGAAAGACGCTAAAGCTCTGATTGGTTTTGTTGCAAATTGGTGTTTTTGGGGTTAGAATGCACATTCACCCAAAAATCTCAGAGTGAAATGTTTCTTAGCAGCCGTAATCAAGCATAGGTGTTTTGGTTCCATGTCAATAGAAAGCAGACGAAAAAGTTTGGATTGTTCTTTCCATGTTCTTTCCACCCACAAATAGCAAAGCGAAGTGTACTGAGCCTAAACCTCCCCAAACAGGTTGTTTTGCGTTCCAGCTACATAGAAAGAAGAATTTTGGATTTCGCTTCTTTCAGATCGTGTTCCGTGGTGTTATGCTCATTAACCCAGAAATCGCAAAGTATGTGTAATGAGTCCCAAATAACACAAAACCATCTTTTCGCTTCCATATGCGTAGAAAGAAGACGAATAAGCATTGCCAGGGCTTATTTCAATTCGCATGGTGTTTTATGGGTGTGCACCAGAATCACCTCCTACCAAAGCAAAAAGGTGTTTTGGGTTCCATCCACTTAAAAAGAAAGACGATAAAGCTCTGATTGGTTTTGTTGCAAATTGGTGTTTTTGGGGTTAGAATGCACATTCACCCAAAAATCTCAGAGTGAAATGTTTCTTAACAGCCGTAATCAAGCATAGGTGTTTTGGTTCCATGTCAATAGAAAGCAGACGAAAAAGTTTGGATTGTTCTTTCCATGTTCCTTCCACCCACAAATAGCAAAGCGAAGTGTACTGAGCCTAAACCTCCCCAAACAGGTTGTTTTGCGTTCCAGCTACATAGAAAGAAGAATTTTGGATTTCGCTTCTTTCAGATCGTGTTCCGTGGTGTTATGCTCATTAACCCAGAAATCGCAAAGTATGTGTAATGAGTCCCAAATAACACAAAACCATCTTTTCGCTTCCATCGGCGTAAAAAGAAGACGAATAAGCATTGCTAGGGCTTATTTCAATTCGCATGGTGTTTTATGGGTGTGCACCAGAATCACCTCCTACCAAAGCAAAAAGGTGTTTTGGGTTCCATCCACTTAAAAAGAAAGACGATAAAGCTCTGATTGGTTTTGTTGCAAATTGGTGTTTTTGGGGTTAGAATGCACATTCACCCAAAAATCTCAGAGTGAAATGTTTCTTAACAGCCGTAATCAAGCATAGGTGTTTTGGTTCCATGTCAATAGAAAGCAGACGAAAAAGTTTGGATTGTTCTTTTCCATGTTCCTTCCACCCACAAATAGCAAAGCGAAGTGTACTGAGCCTAAACCTCCCCAAACAGGTTGTTTTGCGTTCCAGCTACATAGAAAGAAGAATTTTGGATTTCGCTTCTTTCAGATCGTGTTCCGTGGTGTTATGCTCATTAACCCAGAAATCGCAAAGTATGTGTAATGAGTCCCAAATAACACAAAACCATCTTTTCGCTTCCATATGCGTAGAAAGAAGACGAATAAGCATTGCCAGGGCTTATTTCAATTCGCATGGTGTTTTATGGGTGTGCACCAGAATCACCTCCTACCAAAGCAAAAAGGTGTTTTGGGTTCCATCCACTTAAAAAGAAAGACGCTAAAGCTCTGATTGGTTTTGTTGCAAATTGGTGTTTTTGGGGTTAGAATGCACATTCACCCAAAAATCTCAGAGTGAAATGTTTCTTAGCAGCCGTAATCAAGCATAGGTGTTTTGGTTCCATGTCAATAGAAAGCAGACGAAAAAGTTTGGATTGTTCTTTCCATGTTCTTTCCACCCACAAATAGCAAAGCGAAGTGTACTGAGCCTAAACCTCCCCAAACAGGTTGTTTTGCGTTCCAGCTACATAGAAACAAGAATTTTGGATTTCGCTTCTTTCAGATCGTGTTCCGTGGAGTTAATGCTCATTAACCCAGAAATCGCAAAGTATGTGTAATGAGTCCCAAATAACACAAAACCATCTTTTCGCTTCCATCGGCGTAAAAAGAAGACGAATAAGCATTGCTAGGGCTTATTTCAATTCGCATGGTGTTTTATGGGTGTGCACCAGAATCACCTCCTACCAAAGCAAAAAGGTGTTTTGGGTTCCATCCACTTAAAAAGAAAGACGATAAAGCTCTGATTGGTTTTGTTGCAAATTGGTGTTTTTGGGGTTAGAATGCACATTCACCCAAAAATCTCAGAGTGAAATGTTTCTTAACAGCCGTAATCAAGCATAGGTGTTTTGGTTCCATGTCAATAGAAAGCAGACGAAAAAGTTTGGATTGTTCTTTCCATGTTCTTTCCACCCACAAATAGCAAAGCGAAGTGTACTGAGCCTAAACCTCCCCAAACAGGTTGTTTTGCGTTCCAGCTACATAGAAAGAAGAATTTTGGATTTCGCTTCTTTCAGATCGTGTTCCGTGGTGTTATGCTCATTAACCCAGAAATCGCAAAGTATGTGTAATGAGTCCCAAATAACACAAAACCATCTTTTCGCTTCCATATGCGTAGAAAGAAGACGAATAAGCATTGCCAGGGCTTATTTCAATTCGCATGGTGTTTTATGGGTGTGCACCAGAATCACCTCCTACCAAAGCAAAAAGGTGTTTTGGGTTCCATCCACTTAAAAAGAAAGACGCTAAAGCTCTGATTGGTTTTGTTGCAAATTGGTGTTTTTGGGGTTAGAATGCACATTCACCCAAAAATCTCAGAGTGAAATGTTTCTTAGCAGCCGTAATCAAGCATAGGTGTTTTGGTTCCATGTCAATAGAAAGCAGACGAAAAAGTTTGGATTGTTCTTTCCATGTTCTTTCCACCCACAAATATCAAAGCGAAGTGTACTGAGCCTAAACCTCCCCAAACAGGTTGTTTTGCGTTCCAGCTACATAGAAAGAAGAATTTTGGATTTCGCTTCTTTCAGATCGTGTTCCGTGGAGTTAATGCTCATTAACCCAGAAATCGCAAAGTATGTGTAATGAGTCCCAAATAACACAAAACCATCTTTTCGCTTCCATCGGCGTAAAAAGAAGACGAATAAGCATTGCTAGGGCTTATTTCAATTCGCATGGTGTTTTATGGGTGTGCACCAGAATCACCTCCTACCAAAGCAAAAAGGTGTTTTGGGTTCCATCCACTTAAAAAGAAAGACGATAAAGCTCTGATTGGTTTTGTTGCAAATTGGTGTTTTTGGGGTTAGAATGCACATTCACCCAAAAATCTCAGAGTGAAATGTTTCTTAGCAGCCGTAATCAAGCATAGGTGTTTTGGTTCCATGTCAATAGAAAGCAGACGAAAAAGTTTGGATTGTTCTTTCCATGTTCTTTCCACCCACAAATAGCAAAGCGAAGTGTACTGAGCCTAAACCTCCCCAAACAGTTTGTTTTGCGTTCCAGCTACATAGAAAGAAGAATTTTGGATTTCGCTTATTTCAGATCGTGTTCCGTGGTGTTAATGCTCATTAACCCAGAAATCGCAAAGTATGTGTAATGAGTCCCAAATAACACAAAACCGTCTTTTCGCTTCCATCGGCGTAGAAAGAAGACGAATAAGCATTGCTAGGGCTTATTTCAATTCGCATGGTGTTTTATGGGTGTGCACCAGAATCACCTCCAACCAAAGCAAAAAGGTGTTTTGGGTTCCATCCACTTAAAAAGAAAGACGCTAAAGCTCTGATTGGTTTTGTTGCAAATTGGTGTTTTTGGGGTTAGAATGCACATTCACCCAAAAATCTCAGAGTGAAATGTTTCTTAACAGCCGTAATCAAGCATAGGTGTTTTGGTTCCATGTCAATAGAAAGCAGACGAAAAAGTTTGGATTGTTCTTTCCATGTTCTTTCCACCCACAAATATCAAAGCGAAGTGTACTGAGCCTAAACCTCCCCAAACAGGTTGTTTTGCGTTCCAGCTACATAGAAAGAAGAATTTTGGATTTCGCTTCTTTCAGATCGTGTTCCGTGGTGTTATGCTCATTAACCCAGAAATCGCAAAGTATGTGTAATGAGTCCCAATAACACAAAACTGTCTTTTCGCTTCCATATGCGTAGAAAGAAGACGAATAAGCATCGATAGGGCTTATTTCAATTCGCATGGTGTTTTATGGGTGTGCACCAGAATCACCTCCTACCAAAGCAAAAAGGTGTTTTGGGTTCCATCCACTTAAAAAGAAAGACGCTAAAGCTCTGATTGGTTTTGTTGCAAATTGGTGTTTTTGGGGTTAGAATGCACATTCACCCAAAAATCTCAGAGTGAAATGTTTCTTAACAGCCGTAATCAAGCATAGGTGTTTTGGTTCCATGTCAATAGAAAGCAGACGAAAAAGTTTGGATTGTTCTTTCCATGTTCTTTCCACCCACAAATAGCAAAGCGAAGTGTACTGAGCCTAAACCTCCCCAAACAGGTTGTTTTGCGTTCCAGCTACATAGAAAGAAGAATTTTGGATTTCGCTTCTTTCAGATCGTGTTCCGTGGTGTTATGCTCATTAACCCAGAAATCGCAAAGTATGTGTAATGAGTCCCAAATAACACAAAACCATCTTTTCGCTTCCATATGCGTAGAAAGAAGACGAATAAGCATTGCCAGGGCTTATTTCAATTCGCATGGTGTTTTATGGGTGTGCACCAGAATCACCTCCTACCAAAGCAAAAAGGTGTTTTGGGTTCCATCCACTTAAAAAGAAAGACGATAAAGCTCTGATTGGTTTTGTTGCAAATTGGTGTTTTTGGGGTTAGAATGCACATTCACCCAAAAATCTCAGAGTGAAATGTTTCTTAACAGCCGTAATCAAGCATAGGTGTTTTGGTTCCATGTCAATAGAAAGCAGACGAAAAAGTTTGGATTGTTCTTTCCATGTTCCTTCCACCCACAAATAGCAAAGCGAAGTGTACTGAGCCTAAACCTCCCCAAACAGGTTGTTTTGCGTTCCAGCTACATAGAAAGAAGAATTTTGGATTTCGCTTCTTTCAGATCGTGTTCCGTGGTGTTATGCTCATTAACCCAGAAATCGCAAAGTATGTGTAATGAGTCCCAAATAACACAAAACCATCTTTTCGCTTCCATCGGCGTAAAAAGAAGACGAATAAGCATTGCTAGGGCTTATTTCAATTCGCATGGTGTTTTATGGGTGTGCACCAGAATCACCTC